>NW_026555343.1:30570582-30834491 GCF_029017545.1 Prosopis cineraria
TCATTTAAGCCTATTTAATTTAAGGTTTAAATGAGCTGATCCTTGAGGGCCAAGAGCTGCCTATTTAAGCTTGCATATAGAGTGTGTTTTAGTGGGGGTGTTTAAACACACACGCACATGTTTGTAACAACCGACAAACCACTACAATGTCTAAAAATTTAAATTTTTGATGGGATTATTTGTAGCTATTTTTCATTGCACTAACATTTTTCCTATGATATTATCGACTACTTTGTGCCAAAAAGTTAATTAATTACAACGTTTGTAAGTTAATGCTTTCTCTTGTTAATTCTATCTTTTTAAATATATATATATATATATATATCATCTAACTAGTGCCAATATTTATGTTACCTTATAGCAGAAGTGATCATTTCCTGCATCCAAGCATTTTATAGTTCTTCTTTTTTCTCACTCATTTCATACAGTTTCTTTGATATCTTTACTATATATGTATATATATATATATATATCTCCCTTCTTTGCTTTTTAATTATAAGCTTACCTTTACTATTATTATTTTAAATATAGAGTATGGTAATTATTTCTTAGCTTTTAAAAAAGAGGATTTGGATCTAATAAGTGGTCTAAATTTACTTACTCAATGAGTGTCTCAAATTATAATTAGTAGATTTCATCAATACTTAAAAATTATTAAGATATATTTTCTTTCAAAAATTGAAACTAATCCTCACAATTAGAACATTTCTCTCATATGATGTGCACTTCAAAAATTTGAAATTTGATGCCACATCCATCTTAAATTATAAGATATTTTTAGACATAATCACACTTATGAATAAAACTCATTAAATACATTTAATAACTTTACTTTTTTAAGGCAAAAATATAAACTTTTTAAAATACTATTCATTTAATATTCAATTTGTAAAGTAATATTAAAGAGAGAGAGAGAGAATAAATGGGAAGGGTAATATTGAAAAAACATCATTAATAAAACTTTATTTTTGTTAATATATCTTATGTTTTGAAACTTAAAATCTACTCTAAAAGTATCTTATAATATGAAATGGAGGGGAGTACTTTCTAAATATTATATCATAAAATCTCTTATGATGATTATTCAATTAAATCAAAAGGTTATCACTTTGCCATAGGAGACAGTTTTTGAGTAAGTGGACTTAGGCTGCTCATAAAATCCAAATCCAAAAAAAAAAAAGAGTTAGGTAAGACATTAAGCTATTAAAAATTTTTACATCTTTTTGCTTATACTCTTATTAAATATTTATATATAAATGTCTTAACACATAATGATAATTGAAATTCTAATACTTTTTTTTTTTTGCAAAAAAGAGAATAATGAATGACATAAGGATATAATTGACACACACTAATAAAAATTATCCAACACCTTATATTTTAAATTAAATAAAACTTTTAAAAAAATATTTTATTTCGCAGTTTGAGGGAGTAAATAGTATAGTCATAATTTAAGAATTCACGCTTCATTTACTTTTACACACACGGTGGAATATTTGGAGGAAAACTATGAAAAATATTAAAATCTTTTACTATTATTAACTGTTTTTTCCCTAATATTTTTTTCCTTATATTTTTTCTCATCCAAAAAAATGCTTATAGACAAGGATGAATCCAGAAACCAATACATACAGGGATGGCAAAAACTGAAAATTACTTAAAATATGGCGATCAACACCAATTTTATATTATTTTACAAGTAAAATACAAAATTTCTAAAAAATTTCAAGGGGCCAATTAAATTGTGGTGGGGCCAGGTATTTTATCAAACCCCACTGCGCCATTGGTTATGGAGCAAAGTGATTGGTGCCACGTATTTTATCAAAAGAATAATAATAATAATGAACAAAGCAGTTGGAAAGATTCTCCTGCAAGGATTTCACTCATAATCTCGAACCTCTAAGTACAGCTACTCATGTGACAGTAAGTACTTCAATTTTAGTTTATTGCAATCTTATGCTTTATCCGGTTAAAAATATAAAATATTTTTAATTAAATTTTATTTTTTAATAAAACAATTATTTATTTTTAAATTAATTCAATTTTTAATATTTATTTATATTTAATATGATATTTCACCATAACATAAATATAAACTAATACATTCAATAGGAGCACTTTTTTTTTTTAAAAAAAAAATAATTACATCTTAAAAAATTAAAAATGCTTAATATTTTTTAACATTCAATCCTTTAAAAAATGTCTTATATTTTTTAATAGAGAGAGTATAAATTTTATTGATTATTGTTGTGCTTCTTAATTACTTTTGTAAAATTAGATGAAAAATCCTAAATTGATAAAAATAATTAGATATTTCTTCTAATATGCTTACATGGCACATATACTAAATATTAAAGTATTCATATTTTTTACAATATGGTATTTATTATTTCAATATTTACATCCGATTGAAAAAATAAGAATGAGAATGCCTCTTTCCAAGTTTCGTCCAATTTATTTTATTTTTTGAATAATTTTTTAATATATTTTTTTTATTATTTAATATTTCTCTATCATTTTCATACGGCACGGTGCTTTAACATGTATTAGTACCGGAAGTTATACCGACAATTCATACAAATAATAATAAAAAAATATTCGCTGGAGATAGAAATAGAATTTTTTTTAACAAGATTGTACTTTAATCTTTTGCTATCTACTTTTTTTTTTTGGTCGATTGAGCCTGTAGTTTACATTTATTTGTGACGATAATATATTATGAGTTAATGACGTTCTTTATTTTTGTAAAAAAAGAACATTAAGAAAAAAGAGTTTATAATGTTCATATACACCAAGTAATAGATTCAAAAGTAATTTGTGTGATTATAAAATAGGTTGATTTGCGGAATACAATAATTTTTTTTATTTACATTATATGAAAATTTTGTGAAATTAATGAAGCTAGTTACATATGAAAATTTTTCACTACTTTTCTAAAATTACCTTTAATCAAATTAAATATGTTAGTGAAACCAAAAGTGAAATTGACAAAGGCATAGTTTTGAAAATGATTCAAATGTTTTATTTAATTCTGTAAAATTTTCATATTAATAACTTAGAGGTAAGATCTTGTAAATAGGATTGGCAGAAGTAAAAGAGTAAAATACAAAGCTGATTGAAGATATTTTAATTTATGTAAGATATGAAGGCTTAATATGGATCACTAGCTGTAAGTTAAGCTCAAGCTGTGCTTTGTTCATTATCGTCTCTTGTATGAGCAAATCGTCTTCTTTATGATTAATAAATAAATCTCTTTCATGATTTTTGTTATTTAACATGCTTTGAATATCCTATTTTGTGACGTGAGGTTTTGTCTTTGTGCTAACTTGTCTTGCTCTGTTATGGTATCACACAAAAGTTAAGAGCTCTAATATAGAAAATATGAGAAGGAGAGAATTAAGACAAGGGAGTTGTAGCAACTACAGGGAGAAGAGGAAGAAGCTTCATAGAAAGGAGAGGCGTAACATCTTGAGTTTTAATCCCCTGATTAATTAAACCTAATTAGGATAATTAAATAAGTTGAAGTGGTGTGTGGCCAGAGAGGTCTAATAATTATATTTGATAGTATTTCAGCCCTAGTTTTGTATCCAGTATTAAAGCGGGCCACCTGGGTATCAAAAGGAAAAGAAAAGGAAAAGTTGATGTTGCTGTGCCACATGCCGCAGCGTAAAAATCATTCATCGCAACGCACAAGCATTTCTGAGTGAGGGTGGACCTCTCTGTGCCATGTGCCGCGATGCATTATGCGTCCGCTGCAGCGCATGGCTATTTTCTGCAATTTATCAGATGTGAAATGAGACAGAAATAGAGAGAAAGAAAAGAAGAAACGGAGAGGCGCACCAATGCTTTACTAAGGTTTATATGTGGATGACATTGGGAGTATACTAAAGGCTACAAATACCTAAGGTAAGTATCATACTCATTAATCTCCCCATTTCTTCCACATTTATGAGTTTATGGTTAGGGTTTGATAGTGGAAGTGGAATTTTGGTCCATATAGGTTATGGGTCTGAATCTATTGACTCAAATAGAGTTAATGAGAGTAGATTAGAATATTTAAACCTAGGTATAATGAGTTTTAGTGTCTTGGGTTGTTGGGCACCATTAATATCCGAAAATCCCATTTATTATGGATTGTTGAAAGTTTGTGATGATATTAATGAAAATTTAATGGCTCATTAATGTTATTAGGGACTAAAAGTAATCATTAGACCCAATGGATAAGCTCCAACTCTTGTAGAGTGAATGTTGGGAAATTTAAAAAGGGAGATTAAGGGTTTAAATACTTGAGTTGGTTATGTTGATGAAATTCAATAATGTTAAAAAGCTTTAGAATGGAGTATAGGTACTTATATGCTAATATATATTTTACTTATCTTCAATAAAATTAAATTATTAGGCTTTTTGTGCAATTTCTCTCTTTTCAGTGTCACAAAATCCTGTTAATCTAAAGTTAATAAATTTGCGTCAATCTCGACAATTGACGGAGTTGCCTAATTTCTCTATGGCCCATAAGCTTGAAAGTGTAAATCTCTGTGGTTGTAAATGTTTGCCTAGTGTTCATCCATATATTTTATCTCTCCAGTCTCTTGCTGAATTGGAAGTATCTAACTGCTTGAAATTAGATTCTTGAAAATGAGACTCATTTAGAATCTCTCGATTACTTTAGATCTCACTATTGTAAGAGTCTCAATAAATTTTTTTTGCCATTAAAGAAATTAAGAATGGTGTTTTTTATGTGACTAGAAGTGCTGCATTTGCTAATTTAAGAGTACTAAACTTGAAGAATATAAGTTCCCATTTAGTTACTAGAAAAGAATGAAATGAAAGAAATTGAAAAAATAGAGGTAAAAATAAGACGATAAAAAAGGATGGTGAACCATATTCATAAAAAAAGAGGAATAATTTAATTTATAAGATTGAAAAACATGATTCATGAGATTTTTGAAGGGTGTAATAATTCTCGCATTTATAGTATATATTAATAAGTTTTGTCATGCTTACCATGAGGGAAAGGAGGTGATTTAGTTTATTTTTATGTTGATTCTTTTAATCCATTTCATTCCATTCCTTTCTAATAAATAAACGGGACCTAAATATTTTTTATGCTTAGTGTAATTTTTTTTCTAATATATGGCCACGAAAAATCATGCCAAAAGATTAAGATGCAGTCATGTCTAAAGCCTGACTTCTACTATCATTCAGCAGTTATAGTAAAATTGTAATATCAAAGTTTTCACATGATATTCTGTGGGCTAATAGATGCTTGGTATAATTTAAGAGTATTAAATCTGGATGGATGGAGATCCTTGTGGGAAATTCCTATTATAAAGGCTTAACAATGATACAAAAATTGTCAGGGTGTGGAGATATTGCCAGCTTGCATCAATCATCTTTCAAGCTTGAAACACATTTACTTGATACGCTATGAGAAGCTTAAGTCTATAAGTGGACTTCCTCTCTTCCTTAAAGAATTAGATGCCACATAATGCACTTCATTGGAGAATGTATCTTCTCATGACCCTCGAGTTTATAGGCAGTGTAAGTTTGACTTCCTAAATTGTGTAAAGTTGGATGAAGGTTGGCAATGCTTTATGGAGGAATTAACCTGTTTCTCAATGACTTTAACCACTAGGATGATGTGGCATAGGATGCAAGTGCTTGTCACAGCAAGCAGAGTTCCAGAGTGGATGGAATATAAACAAATGACAAAGGCCTCCAATGCTATCAAGTTCACTTGCAATCTTGAACCGTCACCCCACATATTGCTTTGCTGTGTTGTTCCTCATTTCACCTATAAGCAAGTATCCAATTTTAAACTTTACTGTAATTTCCCTTGTGATGATAATCACCAATTCTGCAGCAATTATCTTGATCCTATATGCTGGTATCTTGATGCACTGAATTCGAATCATGTTTTTCTATGGGACATGGGGTAGTAGGGCCCATCTGCTGTAGTAACAGATAATCATGTTAAGATTTCATGTGAATTCATTATGACATTTGGGATTGATGGTGGTGGTGGTGCTGGTGGAGAAGGAGGAAGAAGGAAGAAAAAGAAGTCCCCGTCTAGATAAAATTATGTGGAGTCCACCTAACATGTAACTTAGTTGGAATCGGATTGGAAGTCCGACTGCCTGTTTGGTTTCTGTTCCTGCTTTTTATTTTCAAAAACTATTTTGTAATACAGTTTTTAAAATAAAAATCTATTTGATTATATCAATTAAAAAATAATTTTAGAATTAAAAAATATACTGATAATAATAGTTATAAACAATTAATATAGTAGTGATTAATAATAAAAATTGGTCATGATAATTATAATTTTTAATAATCAAATGTAACGTATTTTAGAAAAAGAAAAATAAAATGAAAAGAACATAAAATTGTTTCTACTTTTTGTTTTTAAAAACAAAAAATGAAGACAGTTTTAGAAACTACTAATGAAAAACACTTATCCAAACAAATTTTTAAATTTTTTGTTTTTAAAAATAGAAAATAGTTTTTAAAAACAGAAAATAAACAGGCTCTTAATGACTCCATATCTATCACCCCTTGCAATTGAAATTTATACACATGATGAAAAAAAGGACCTCACAAAATACAGTTCTTTTCATATCTTTATAGGTAACTGTATCTCTCTCTTACTCGCTTATAAGCTAACCTTTAGTATTATATTAAATGACTTTTATATCATAGTCATAATTTATGAATTCATGCACATTTACACATTTTTCAAATAACAAAGAGGTTAGTGTGTAGTATACATGATTCTCTTGCTGTGCTTTAATCAACAGGTTCTTCTCCAAGAGTTTCACTCATCTTCCTCGGATGCCCAAATACAGTCATACATGTGGCAATAAGTACTTCAGTTCTATATTATTGCAATATTGTACAGATTTTACTGATAGTGTTTTTTTTTAAATATGCCTAGGGATTATGCCTTGCCTCATAGTTATGTTTTGATGTGCCCAAGGATGCGCATTGTATCCAGAAAATTAAAGGCTAACAAAATTTGTTGGATTAAAAGTGGAGGAAGCTAGCTTGGGAGCTACTGAATTCAAACAAGGCCAAAATCCTCACAATTGTTGCGCATGATTGGCACTTTTGAAATGTAAGCACTAGTCTTGGAGAAGCCTAAGAATTATTATCACTCTGTCTCATGTTTATGTTTTGATATAAAGGCACTCTGTATAGGATAATTAAGGATAATTATCAACTTTTCTAAACAAAATTTAGATGGGGAAAAATATAGATGTTTTAAAGTGTGCATTTCACTTGTTTATTTAACTTGGTAGCTCAATCCAATCATGAACACAAGCATGCCAAACATATTTTTCAGACAAACCCATATCTTTCAAATATCGTTGGTCTCAAGAATCTCTAAGCCATGAATATGAAGATTATCACTCATAAATAAGCTCTGGCCAGGGGAAAAAAAAACTCCATGAATATGCCCTTTGTTAATACATGCAGTTATTGGGCTCTCATTATTCTTTTCGTTTCAACTTTTATTTATTGGTAATACATTTAATCCCTATTACTTTGAATTATCAATTTCCATATCAATACCTATCACCAAAATGCTCCAATCAGAGGCTCTATGATTCTGCGAAACATTGTGGTTCTGGTTTTCAAGCTGAATTTATCTTCTGTTTCCTTCATTTACTCTCTTCCTCCTGTTCTCTCGCTGGTTTCTTGTTCGGTTGCCGTTTGCCTCTTTGTTAGCATGATAAAGGAGTGTTATTTTTCCTAGAAGAGGGTTTTTTTGACTTGTATGTTATAAGGGGAAAAAGAAAAAAGAAAAGGAGAATTTCATCGAAGGAATGAAATAAAATGCTGAAGCAAAATGATCAACATGTACTTATATTTAATGATTCACTTGTAAAAACTCTAATATCACATGATATTTCCTTTCATTACTTGTTAAGTCCATATCATACATTGTACATTATCTAACTTATATTAAGTCCATTCATGCCTTGTTAAATTATTAACTTGTACTTATAAATTCACTAACATTACTTGTTAAATCTATAACTCACTTGTTTATTATCTAACCTATGTTTTATACATTTCTCACAAACTTTAATTGTAAAATTGTTAACATTATATGTTAATTTTCTTGTATTACTTGTTAAGTGCATAACATTACTTATACATTATCTAACCTTTGTTTAACCCATCCACCATGACTTATTAAATTATTAAGTTGTAAAATTATTAACACTACTTGTTAATCTCATGATGTTACTTCTTGTTAAGTGTGTAACGTTATTTATTTTTAAGTATTAGGACAATTTGGTCATTTTGCATGAAAAGTTTATTCCAATTATGGCGTCCAACCTTGCAGTGTATTTACAGGATTTTTTGGGCCTAGCTTGGAAAAAACTAATTATTCTTGTGCTCAGATGAAATTCTCACAAAAAGAATTTCCCCATGTGCTACAATGATAAAAGAATTTACTGTTTTTTAATTAAAAAGTCACCAGATATTTAAAAAAAATAAAAAGAAAGACTATAAATGAATATCAAGTTCTTAAACCAAAAAAGCTGTAGCCACTAACTGTCACCCTCTTATTAACCCAAGCTACAGTGGCTCTGCTGAACCGGCTTAGGAAGCAGTAAATGTCTTGTTTCAAAACAGTGGAGACTTCGTCCTTGAAGGACCCTCTGAATTTTCCTTCTTGCTGGAAGATATGTATCCATCCCATAGAGTCTCTGTCGAGTTTGAAGCAAAAGTGATGATCCAATTGAGAGTATTCCATATGCATGCTCTTGGAAACAATTCAGGAAAAGTATTGCTGGGTCTGATAAGATGAATTTCTATGAATCTTAGCTATTAGGTACATTCTTTTCCTACTCTTGAAATTCTTGATAGTTACTTGCCAGATCTTTGAGATTTGAAAATTTGGCCAAGAAATCTAGTGAGACTCGGAATTGATTATTGAAAAACCCAAAGAATCCTTCTGATCTGAAATGAAATATTGTTGTGGCGGTTCTGTTGATGTTTCCCATTTTCACAGAAACAAACTTCTTTGAGAAATTTGAACTATTCACTGAATTCATGAATTACCATATATGGATGAGGCCTTATTCCTTCATGCTAAGCTCTGTTGCATTTGTACCACAAATGGTATGAAGAAGAGAGAAAATACCTTTAAGAAGCTGAAGGTTTCTGTTTTTGATTTGTAGTTCTGATGTTTGCACCAGTTAGTTTGCTAAACCTCGTTCTGCAACATTTGAGGATTTGATAGACATAGCGTCAAATCATATTGCCTTTGCAAAAGGACAGTCACAGAAAATGTGATGCATGTGCTCCAAAACTATCACAGCCAAAAACAAAATAATTAGAATTATTAATACTTCATTTTGGCAACATGGAAGTTATTTTTTTTTTTTTTTAAGTGGAAGTAGAAGAGGAAGTAAGATAAAAATAGAGTTTTAAAAAATATGTTTGGTGTGCACATGACAATGGGATATAATTTTTAATTAAAATGTGTATTTATAATATGAAAATACAAAAATATCCTCCAACAAAAAAATCTCTTCCACCACAGAAGCATTCACAACCATCATGAACCACCATCATAGGGGGTAAAAAAAAAAAAAACAACCACCAAGCGAGGACCTATGAAACCGACATTGTACAAAAAGGAGCAGCCACACATGGATACCAATCAAATCGAAACAACAATCCACAACAATAATCCATTATCTCTTCACTTCCATGAAAGCACTAGATTGAAAATAAAATCCATTATCTCCATCTCTTACATCATCTCTTTTATCTTTCATGAACCAGCAGGCACGACAACAACAATCAATTAATAATCAAAGTTCCTAATAAAAACAATAATCCAGGAACAATCAATCAACAAGGGAATAAAAGATAAAAACCCATGAAGCTTTGAATTAGAGAACCAAGAAACTGGATAGGGGAGGAGATAATGGAAGTGCTGGTGACAATGGTGCTAGAGTTGCATGTCAACTTGAATAAGCATGAAAAAATTTTAAGTTGGGTCTTGTAAAATAATGATTTTTTAATATTTTGTTTGGGCCAAGCCCAATTGAGTTGGAGTTGGCCCAAATATTTGGACAAAAAAATTGCATTTTTAAAATATATAAATATATTAAATATTAGTTAATTCCTTATGTCTTAAGTCATTTTACACTAAAATATATATGTTTGAGTACATTATTATATATATATATATTTAAAAAAATTAAAAAACTTATAATGTCATGTTTTCATTATTTTTAATCTATCAAATATCTCAAAATAATATTTAAAATGTATTTTAACATTGATTTTTAAATTTTAAAAGCCACATTTTTTAAAAAAAATTGAGTGTTCTATATCATTTAAGTTTCCCAGAAAATATATTTTACATTTTATATAAAATAAAAATAATTAATTTTAAAGTAAAAAATTAAATTAGAAAAAGAAATTGATAAATTGAGTATTCGGGCCGGCTAGAATAAACCCAAAGCCTGAAGAGATTCAAGTCAAGTTTGGTTATTGGTCATTTTTATATGTTCAGTCCCATCTCAAATATACTCGATCTGCTTGAATTACTGGCTTTTGTAGTAATGTCGAACGAGAGATGGATGAGGCTATAGAGAATGGAATTGGGAAACTGAGTGACCATATTGGAACCAAAGAGGTAAGCTTGGAACTTAGTGATGGAACTAGTGGGGTCACAGTTGACACCGGACCGTCGTTGTCATGAGGGAGGAGTTTGGTTATTCAAGGAGAGATGGAACATGGCAAGAGAAGGATTGAGGGAAAGGGGGAAAATGGGAGAGGAACTGAGACAGGAACTCAGTTTTTTGAGTCTAGTCAAGAAATCCAGTTCCATCATATTTGATGAAACCCACTTCCCTAGAGAACTCAATTCATATAAACCAAACACACAAATTTATGGGTTCACGTCCATTTCTCTCTCTTCAATTCCTTACTATCATGCAACGCATAAAGTGGTTAGCCCTGAGAATGTATCCTGTGGGTATGGCTCTCCATGAATGATAGTCTAAACGAACAAGAGTTTTGTAAGATAGACGTAATTTCCAAAAAGTTCACCCACATCGAAGAATGCCTGAAAGGCGAACACGAAGAATCAGAAGAAAGGAATTTAAATCCTTCCTTGACAGCATAACTAACTTTTCCCATAGTAATTTGTCTGCTACGGAACCATAGGAAATAGGTGTGCATAAAATTTATTCAGAAGTTGTGCCATGGTCATAAACAATATTGACCAAATTTTTGTCCCAGTTGATGGGGGCACCAAGCATTTTGATGTCGGATCATCAAATCACAGACTTTATTAATGTTTAAAGCTCCTTGCATCTCTGTCTAGGTAACCACCAACCTATGTCAAAGATAGAAATTGATTTACATGTACCAACTTAACTCCACTTTTGCTAAACTCATTTGTAAATATGATTGGTTTCAAAAAATCAACTCAACGTCAAATTCTTCGTTTTCATAGTTTTAAATGTCCCTTGTCTCATAATGCAAATATATAGTAAATGGGAGAATAAAAGCTTGGTTTAAATTTGAAACGTCCGTTGTCCTCTTTTCCTTTCCAATCCTTATCTCATAAAATTTTATTTAATTGAATTAGTACAATATTATTAGATGGACCATAAATAACACGGTATACCAGATTTGTTTAAAAATTTCCCCACATTTAATTGCTTTACTAGAATGTCCTTATTGATATCAAGGTTATGAATGCGCATAAAAAAAATATTTTCTCCAATATTTATTATGTTTAATTGTTATTTAACATTTAGCATTTATATTATGTTTTAAATGAAAATACGATCAATTTTTTTTTGTGTTTAAGATCATTTTAATTTTCTTTTTGATTTTATACCTTTATATTGGTTCAACCAATTTTTTACATTGACGAATGTTAAACATAAATGAAAAGGCAGGTAAGAAAAATAAATAAAAGGAAAACAAAAGCTTGATGAACGCAGCAACGTAAGAAGGAAATGTAAATCACATGCGCCATTTTCCTCGTGTCATCAATTTTGTAACTTCAAGAATAGACGGTCACGGGGATATATGTGTGTATATATACGGGGGTTATCTGTACATCCATATATATAAGTAGAATCGCAGGTGGATTTCTAAGCTTAACATGTGTTCTTTTTTTAAAAAAAAAAATTGCAAATAAAATGCGTCATCTTAGCTTCATTTTATTCTATTAATTTATTTGTGCAATTTCAAATTTTTATTTTAAAAATTGATTTATTTTAATTAGGTTTTTCCTCATTCCTATATCATTAATTATCTCTCCCACTCTCTTAGCATTGTAACCTTCCATAATCTTATTCCTATTGTTAAACATTTAATTTTAAAAACTGAGAGCTTGCGGCAAGATAGAAATAAGAATGATAAATAATAAATTATTCATAATATTTTAAATTAAGTAAATCTATATATCTATATGCAAAAGTAGAACTGCATGATGCCCTTTAAGCTCATCATGTTTGCATTTGTTAAAATGCCAATATTACAAGCTATTCATGTCAACACGAGCCTTATCCTACTAGATGGGATGGGCTACATGGATTATACAATGTTATTATACTATATCATTTATTAATCTTTTAAAAATATTATTAATTAAGAGGTCTCAATTAATAACTTTTAAAAGTGTTCTCTTTGATCTTCCTCTACCCCTCTTGATAGGGTCAAAGTGATTTGTTCCACTCTCTTCACAGTTGTTTCCCGTAGTTTTCTTTATATATATCCAAAACACCTCAAATCATTTTCTATCATTTTTCTTCAATAGGTGTGACACTTACTTTTTTCCTATGTGCTCATTTCAGATTTTGTTGTTATGTTTGTGTTCGTACATCTATCTCAACATTCTCATTTTTACTACTCCAATTTTATGTTTTTACTATCCCGTTAAATTCCAACATTCACTACTATATAATGTTATTAGTCTTATGACAGTTTGATAAAACTTCTCTTTAAGTTTATTAGGCACTTTATGATCACAAATAATTACTTTAGCCTTTTTTCAATTAAACCACCACCTATCTTGTATCACATTTATAATATTTTCATCAATTTTCCCATTATATTGAATAATCACTCTCAAATATATAAATTTTTTTCACTTGAGGTATAATCTAATCACTCAATTTTACTTTCAAATTACTACTCACTGCTATTTTATCAAAATTACAACATAGAAACCACTTCCTTTTATCCCTAAATTTTCGCTCCCACAACCTCGTCTATCGTCATAAGTAATAACTTCTCAACTTTCTCATTGTCAAATGTATAAAATCATTGTGTACATTAGATTTTTTTATCAAATCTTCCTAAGTATTAAAGTTATTATATTTAAAATTAAAATGAATCATTTTAATTTCTATTTTTCCTCATTTCTCTCCATTATTTCTCCTAATCTCCTATCATCATAACTTTCCATAATCTATTTCTTTGTTAGTTTTGAAATTCTTATTGCACAAACACATGATCATATTGAATAGTTTCAAAGCACACAATATTTTCTTTCACTCTTAATACCAGTCAGTAGCTCCATTCCCTCATCAATACAAGCAAAATCACAAAACCCTTCTCCTCTTTAGCTCCTCCTTTTGTCAGCAATGTCCTCTCATCCCTTAATTGTATAATCTTTCTTGATAACACGATGAGGTTATGTTTTTTGTAGGTGTCAAAAGAGCAATTCAATTTCTAGTAGATCTCACATTTATGATGGATACTAGGTAATTGTATATAATCATGCATTTTATAATTTTTTATTGAATTTTCCTCCATCATTGTAAATCTCTCTTTCATAAGTAATAGAATTGAAAGTAACTTACTATGCTCTATGTTCACAAAGTTATGATTTGATAGAATTTGTTCGTTTTTGAACTCTTTATTGTAAATCGTATAATAATTTGTTAATTATTTTATAACTCTTCAAGTATATTATATTTGGATGAAGAGGAAGATATACATTATTAAAGTTTTTTAAATCAACACGAAGTATAATTTTTCTTCAGCTCTACATATTCTTGACTCTTGAGAATCTCTTTGTAAAATTTTGTTTTGAAAAGTATGCTCATAACAATTTACTTATAGTGATCCAAATTTCTTAATTTTAAATAATGTCTTAATGATCTGTGTTTAATTTTTAATTTTTATTTGATTTATACATATCAAATGAATTAATCAAATTTTTAAGTTTTAATTTATATATAATTTGTATTTGAAGATGATGACTCGATCATCAAATTTGTGTATTGATCTTGATGATATTTAACATTATAATATATCAATCATAATATTTGAAAATATTGATGTTTCAGTTAAAAATTAAGATTTCAAGATATATTAATATGTTTATTTGTTGATATTTATAAATCATAAAAATTATAACACTTCATAAATTTATCGAAAAAATGACAGTAAAATTCCTTTAAAATAAATAAATGACAATTTGGTTTTCCAAAATGCCATAATTTCACTAAAATTTTAAGAACTCTTCTGTCATTATTGAATTCATATAAATGATCAAATTACCTTTGTTGAAAATAAATTATTCATAAGTTTTTTTTAAAATAATCATAACTTATCTTTTTATATTTGTAATAATGTAATAGTAAATCAAAAATTTAATATGCGAAGTTATAATTTGCGAATGTAAGAATGAAAATTGTAATTATTTAAATAAAACTTTTGAATTATTTTATTTTCAACAAAGGTAATTTGATCATTTACATAAATTTAAAAATGATAGAAAAGTTTTTAGAAACTTTAGTGAAATTATGGTATTTCGAGGGACTAAATTATCCTTTGTATAATTTAAAGGGATTTTATTGTCATTTTTTCAAATTAATCTACCTTCACATGATTTAATAGAAAAGGTAGTGCCATATAACTTTATTTTTTGTCAATGTGCCATACAAATTTTATATTTATCTCATATTCTTAATTTTTCATGGATTGTATGTGAGAAAAACATTACAAACTATCTAATTATTAGATAGACCTATGAATGGTAAAGAAAAAAAAATCAAAATCACAATATCAGCATAATAAAAATAATAAATTATGTTATGATTTACAAAGAAGACAGACCATAACAAAAATAGCTCTAGCTTGTAACCTTCTCAATAACTATGGGGTACTGGACCTAATCAACCATAATGGCTTCCTTGCGAGAATGAAAACAAAACAAAGTGAAGAAAATTGGTGAATGAGTTGGAGAAAGGAGGCCAAAAGTATGGAGAGGGAGGTTATCATGATTTTGGGTATTTGGAGATTCATGATAAGTTCTTGGTCTTTGTTTTCATAATTCTACACTCACCTTATTAGTTAACAACTTAAATTCTAAAATAATTTTATTTGAGAGAATGATAGAGAGGTCCCAAAAGGATCAATTAATTCAATTTAGGTCTCAAGTGTCAAATTTTAGAAATTTATAATTTAATCTTTTAATTTTGCAACTCCGTTGTGATGAATTTATAACTTATATTCTAAATTTTAATTTTAACAAGGAAAATACATTTTTTTATTCTTCAACCATGTTAAAATTTAAAAAATAAGTTACAATTTTATCACAATGCATTTGTAAAATTGAGAGATTGAGTTGTAAATTTTTTAAATTTGACACTTAAAATGTAACTTAAATTATTTGTCATTCTCCCATTTTATTTTAAGTTACAAAAAAAATACACCAGTGGGGGTATCATATAAGTTTCTTTTCTTTTTTTTTTTAATTGCAACAATATTTTTTTTGGTCTGAACAACAATATTATACTTCCTCCATCTAAAAATATAAGGCATTTTTTAATGAGGTGGATGTTAAAAAATGTAAGATATTTTTAGTCTTTTGAGGTGTAATCATTGCATTTTTTTTTTCAAAAGTGCCCCTATTAATAATGACTTTGTATTTATTGTAGGGTGTTTAATAGGAGTAAATATAAAAAGATAGGGTTAGTTTAAAAATAGGTAATAACTTTATTGAGTGGTGAAATTTAATTAAAAATACTTTATATTTTTAAACAGAGAAAGTATTTATTAATATAAAAAAATCTTAATATAAGAAGTTGAGTCCATTAAAAAATGGACCCACTGGCAAGCATATTACCCACTATAAGATAATAATTTGAGTGAGAAAAGTAATATAGGGTAACCATACAGTCTGCTGATCATATGGCTAAAAATGCTCATTTTGAAATGTTTGAATCGACCATTTATTGGAAGTCCCGCTGGACTGTTTTAATTTCTTTTTTGATGACCTAGCTACTTGTAATTGTACCTCTAAAATCTGGAGTGCATTGATCTGGCTCTGTTCTCATAACTTTTTTCAAGCTTGTGGCTTGTCTTTATATTAAAAAAAAAGTAAGAAAAGTAAAAGTCTTCCAAAAAAAAAGATGATCCTTTTAATATCTTCCAAAATGTGATTCTTCTCTCTCTCTCTCTCAAATATTGGACAGAGGACTTGGAATCTTCTTGGAGAAGATGATTTCCACTCGTACACAAGGCAAGTTATGATTTGCAACATGAATAGCAAGCCAGTTGAGCGAATTTCGAACCTAGTCAAGAGATTGAATTATAGATCTATATGAACCTGCCCGAATCTTCGTCACTGAGTATAGCGATTCTTGGCCAAGAAAAAACATAAAATCCCACTCTTTAATTTTACCTCTTTTCCCTTTCCTAACCCAAATTTTCCATCTGTGCAGAGATGGATTTGGATTGTGAATGTTTCCAATCAACTGAATGCGATGACTAGTGAAGGTTGGACTAGAGTAAGATTTGAAGATTGTGTCCAGGTAAATCACTATACCTTGAGCTTCTAAGATTATCTGATTTGGGAAAGTTTTAATCCAACGGTGAATGATTTGGTTTCTCTTTAACCAAAGAATGTTGAGGGTTTGTTGAAATTTTCCTGATCCAATGGATATTGCCCTCTTCCATTAAAAAACTAAGAGTTTTGAAAGTCTAACACTTCAAACCTTCTTGTATACCTTGGAGATTCCTCTTGATCACATCTGTGGGAGTAGAAAATTTGTGTGTTAAGATGGTGCTTTCTAAGAGTTTCTCCAATAGGGAGGCTTTCATAAAAGAATTTTCCAAAATAGAAGCACATGCTTGAATGGAATCTTTAATTTTCAAAGATGTTTCCAGAAAAAACCATAATTACTCTGGGAGGATTGTACCAAGGAGACATTAATTTGAATCCTTCTCAAGCTAAATAATTGCCATTATTATTTCCATCCCAAATAAGCTTATCCTCTATTTCATACACCAGAATGATTTGTCTTAAAATTGTTGAGCTTATGACCGGCTCATAGAGTTGGTTAACCAATTCTTCATTCCATTTAAATGGTTCCCAAGGATCATTAATAGCACTGATTAAGTTTAAGACATTTGAAATGGTCCCTTGGCTAAGATTAGGATTGCGTACCATAGGCCACCATAAAGGATTTGAGACACTAATGTTGTTACCTCTCCCTACCTGCCATTTAAGTCTGGGTACAATCGTATTAGCATATTTCCATATTCCCTTCTAGTACTAGGAAGAATTATAAGGCTTTTTAACCACATCAGGCTTAGATAAGTCAATATATTTGAGCTTTAGAGTATTACCCACTAGTTATCCTTCTCTAGCTTCATTGAGTCGCCATATTTGTTTGGCAAGTAAAGAGACATTTACCTGATGAATTGGCCTAATCCCCAGGCCACTTTTGAGATTGGTTTGAAGAGAATATTTCTGTTGGCTAAATGCATTCTTTTTCCATCTCCATTAACTCTAAAAAAAAATCTATGCAATGAGAATCAATGATCTTACAATATTTCAAAAGAAGTTTATCATATGATAGCGGATAGATATTTGCAGTTGCAAGGACATATTTGATTAATGGTATCATACTAGTTACAATAAAGTTAGAGTTTAGGATATGTTGAAAAACTGTTTTCTATTTTTAAAATTACAAGAATAAAAAATTTAATTGGATAAATGTTTTGGATTTAAATGTTTTAAAAACTGCTCTTATTTTTTATTTCCAAAAATAAATATGAAAATGTCTTAAAATTATTTTTTATTTTTTAAAGTACATTATATTTAACTATTGTGTGTATATATATTGCTAGATTTAACTATTGTAAATTACTTTCAACTGTAATCAATCACTATATTATCACAATTAACTATTAACACCATCATTATGGGCTTTTTTTAACTTTAAAATTATTTTCAAATTAATACAATCAAACAAATTTTCATTTTCATTTGTTTTTGAAGACAATTTTTAAAAATTGATTCACTAAGTGCAAATATACTCATTCAATTTTACACAAGATTTCATTTTGTATTTTAATTTTATCAAGTATCTTTTCAATTTTTTAACCCTAACATTATTAATTTAACTGACAAAAAGTTTCTACGACAAAACATACTCAAGTGTTAATATATTAAGTTAATTTTTTTTTGGTAAATATTGTGCTTCATTATTAAAATGACATTAACGATTGGAATAAAAATAATCATTTGAAACTAACAGTGTTAGAATTAGAGAATTAAAAAAATACTTTATAAAATCAAGTGACTAAACTAAAATCTTATATAAAGTTAGAGGACCATATGTATATTTTAGTTAAATTAATTGAGAAAATAGTCTTTAAAAACAAAAAAAAAAGAACAAAACTAAATACGCTCTTAATTATTCAATCATCATATTTTTATTAAGAAGCATTGGGGAAACGAAAAGCTCCTTAAAATAAATAAAGAAGAAGTATTTTTTATTTGAAGTGAGAAAGTGTTTCTAGTTTCCTAATCAGTTAGTTTCACTTAAGGAAACCTAAAATAGTTGTCTTGACTTGCATGCAGGATTGGATATTATGAAATGCAAAATATCAAATAAGAAGTACAAGTGTAAGAAGATCATCTAGCCAAAACTATTTGTCCAAATCTGCTAGAACATATGAAAGGCTAGATGCAACTTCTTATATTTTGAAGATAGCTTCACTAAAGAGGTATTGCTTTTACTAACACCAAAAACGTTATAAATGATCTTAGGTTGGAAGTGAAGATTGATGTTTTGTCACCTCTACAAAGAGATATACATTCTAGATGGTTCACACCTAAATAAAATGGCTCAAATTGGATGTGGTGGATGGCTTGGGTAATCTTAATGGGGTTGCTTCTTGTGGAGATATCTTTCGAGATGCCCAAGGAATGTGGAAAAAGAGTTTGATGAAAAATCTTGGATTTCAACTTAGTACAACTACTCAACTAAACACTACAACATTTTGAAAGGCCTTAATTTATGTTGAAATGTGAAACACCTCCTAATTAATGTTTGTTGTGATTCCTATGAAGCAATCAATCTCACGCATAATGAGTATTCATTGGATCACCATCTTTTTCGCATCATGAAGAAGATTAACAATTTTATTATGAGGAATTGAATTGTCATGTTAGACAATGTGTTTAGAGAAGAAAATAGATGTGTGAACTACACTACTACAAAAATAGCTTATGGGAGTGCTCACTTTAGAGCATTTACATAAAAAGATCTCGAAAAAATAGATGTGGAACATTTTGGAGCCCTTATTCTACCAAGCACTCTGCAATCTGCAACTTGCAAGAGCTTTTTTTATTATTATCAAAATGCTTCAGTATCCATTAAAAAATAAAATATAAGACATAATAAATTTATCGGAGTGATTTTATTAAAGCACTCCCATAGGTGAAACTAAAAAAAGAAAAACAATATTGCAATATACTATATCAAAGCGCTTAAACTAAAGCGCTCTGACACGTTAGGACCTACCAAAATGCTTTTATAAAAGTGCTCTTGTAAGTTAGAGATAAAAGGACTTTCGCAAGGCTTAATGGGAAGTGCTCCTAAAGGTCAAAGGAAAAAATTAAGTAAAAAAAGAAAAAAATCCTTTCAGAGTGCTTTGTAAAAATGCTCTGGTAGGTTAGAGCAACAACAAAAAAATTAAATTAAAAAAGACCTTCCGAAGTGCTTATGGAGGAAGCACTCTAGAACGGTAGATATACGAGAGTGCTTTATGAGAAGTGCTCCTGTATGTCTCAATTAAAGATCCTTTATACCAAATTGTGAACCCCCTATCCCCATATTAGTTTCTATTTTGAACCCCAACCTCTCAATTACCCTCCCTTGCTATTGACCAATTGACTACAGTCCTTAACACTAGTACCCATCCATCCAGTTGTTTTTATTACCATCAAAGTTCGTTTGTCTAGCTTGCCATCAAATGTTCTTCAAGTCACCTTCTAAAGTCCATTAGTCATCATGCATCTTGTCATTGATCTGCACCATTGGAAGTTCAATATGAGCCGTGGAAGTCCAATTTGTGTAGATTCGCTCCTAATTCATGTCCCATGCTTCAGTATGTGCCAAGGTCGCCACCTTGTCGCTTCCAAATCTCAACTATCGCTTGCTCCAAGTTTAAAGCTTCCCTTTGCTTGCTCCCTCCAAATTGAGTTCATCATCTAACCACTTCCAACTCTTACCTCATACCTCTGTCTGTCCCTCAAGGTACATTTTATAAAAAACAAATGGGTTAAAAGTTATTTTTGCCCTTGAACTTTACCCAAAAGGTCACTAGAGACCTTAAACTTAATTATGGTCAATTATATCTCTTAACTTTAAGGATTTTCTCCCTTATTACCAGTTGACCGTTGATGGGCCTCACATTACATTTTTTTTTTAATTTTTTAGTATAAAATATTTAAGTTGAGGGTGCCTATTGACCTTTCAAATAGAAGTTGAAGGGGAAAAATAAACCTTAACCCCATAAAAAATATTAAAAATACAGTCGAACCCATTGATGACTAATGAACTTTAAATGTTCTTAACTTTAAGGTAATGAAAAAGAAAATCCTTAACGTTGAGGGATAGAATTACCTATGGTTGAGTTTAGGTCCCTAATAACCCTTTAAGTAAAGTTGAGAGGTAAAAATAACTCTTAAGCCAAAGAAATTATGTATGGATACTTATTGTAGGACAGAATTGAGACTCAATTGCTTATAAAGTTATGAGTATGGACCATTCTCAGGCAGAATTTACTAAGAGTTAATGTGTTTCTTGATATTGTTTATCATTGTGCTGGATGCTCTGGTTTAACTCATTATTTTGTTTAGTGTTTATTTTAATACCCGCCATTAACATTTTTTTTTATTTTCTTCTTGTAGGATTTTAATCCTGAAGGCATTTTTTGCTACTATGGTCAATAATTATTGTAATTTTCTTCTTGCGACATTGATTTCATTTTCACTCATTGACTGATTCGTTCTTTTTGTGACATACTGATTAGTTATTTTTGAAATTTACCTTCATGGATATCCCCTGATGTTACTTATTTCTTGGCAGTGCAACTCCTTGTCATTTTTGTAGCTTTAGTTGATACACACCAAGATAGACTTTTTCTCGCCACATGGCACGATTTATTTTGGGGCCAGTTGTTATGAATTATTGTTTCTGTTGGTTGCTTTATTTTCTCTCACGCCTATTGCATGTTTGCAATATGCATGCATACTGTATTATTTGGAAATTATTTGTATTTCTTCATTCTAGCTACACTCGAAGAAACAGGACATGAGTCAGTAAAAGGTGATAGCCATGAACTGTGTGTATCCTAGAAGAAGCTACTTGAATGTCGCAAATACACCATGTTGTTTATGCAACAGTGTTAATTTGATATCGATTCTTTCTTCTAACACTTGCATCTTGATGTAAGTGATGTCATATTAAGGATTTCTTTTTTCGGTCTTCTCTATTAAGTGAGTAATAGTAAGAATTAATTACTGTACATGGAAGAGATTAATTTGTTGTTAATTAGTTTTAATTTTCTGGTTGTTAGAAGTAAAACTACCTGATATTCGTTCCAATTTTCCCAATCTAATGCAGCTCCTGAGGTGGTTGGGAAGCCTGGGGATAACTCATTATCGAAACTTAAAAGTATTGTACACTCGTGAAAAAGAGCTTTCAGAAACAGAAGGAAGGTATGCTTAGTCTGTTGCTTAGAATCAGTTCATGTGCATTTTGGCTTTTTTTCCCCCCATCTCTACGCTGTTGGGAAATGATCAAGGGACCATTTTTCTCCTTTCCTTTTGAACAATATACTGGTGCACTTACTTTTTACCCAAAGTGGACATTTTAAGCTTTTTGCAAGTTGAATTTTTCTAAATTTTCACACGGGTCCTGAATCGAAAATCCTACAGCCCTCTAAGGCATATAGTAGCAGTGTTCTTAATGATTTTAATCCCTTTAAGGCCCTGTGAAATGATAAAAGCCCAAAATTGGGATATTATATATTTTCATTTGATTGGAAAAAGTTTTTAATTAAAGCCTGTAACTTTCTGGACATAAAAATATGAAACCATTGCCTTTCCTAATTTAATGATTTGCCTTGTTTTAGAGTGTGGTTACACTTGGCATGTCTTGTGTGCCAATGGATATTATATTGTTGCTCTTGTGAATATATAGATTCATTGCGCATGTCCCTTTTCAAATAGTAAATAAATGCAAGATGCTTAAGTATCTTATATATCAACAATATATAAGAAATTATCAAATGGTTGCCAACAGTGTCTTTTTAATGCATCATGATGCCTATTTGCATTTCAATTCTCACAAGTTCTTTTAGATTATCATGCACTTTCTACCAAAAAATAATAATAGAATATCATGCTCTCTATTTAATGCACCCCCTGTGATATACTTAGTAAATCATATGTTTAGAACATATTCTTCCTTGTCCTCGAGGCGTTCCTTTCTGTCTCTTGATGCTTCTTTCCATTGATTGAAGTCATGAGTGTTAGTGTTGCTGAGCAAAATTATGTTTTCAACAATCATGGGCTGGTTTTGCACTTTCATATGTAGAATTAAAATCCATGTAACTAATAAGTTCCCTTAATTTACTCTCCTTCCCCACAAGATACAATTAAACTGTAATTATTTTTATTAGAGGCAAGTTGAAGTATTGTTGTTATAGATTAAAAAAAAGGTGAAGTGTTTTTGCTTTTCTATTGCCACATCTTTTTAAGCTTTAAGTAGATATACAACTCAATTTAAAGAAAGAGAAAACTAATTATTTGTGATCAGTGGAGCATAGAGGAAGAGTTCCCTCCCAATTGATCGTTTTTTATGTGAAAAATGATAGCAACTCCTCGTTGTTCCAAAGCTACAAAGAAAATTTTGTTTAAAATTATTACTTTTATTCATTACTTCTTTCCATATTATTTTTGTTGTTTCCATTTTTTTAGGACTTTTGTGATATAAATTTTTTTTTTTGCTTATTTTTGCATGTTGGCATTATTATAGGTGGCAATCTTCTTCTTCTTCTTTTATGTAAATAATATTTTATTTTTTAGATGCAATGTTCGAAACATTGTGGCTCCTAAATCCACAAAAATATTATATTTTCTAATTTTAAATGAAAATATTTTTTTTATTATTTTCATACGTTAGAATATTGCAAATCAATTTATGAAGTTGTAGCATCATAAAAAAAATATTTTTAAAAAAATTAATGAGGCTGCAGGAGTGTTTTTACTTAGAGTGTTCCTATATGTAACCTATTGGAGTGCTTTTAAGAATAAGTGATCCTGTAAATATTGTATAAAAGCACTTTTATAGAGGGAGTATCATGTGGCATGGAGACCGTAATTCTTAACAACCCCTATTGGATTTTTTTTTGGGGCCAACAGACATTTATATTTTTATATGAATTAGTTAGTTGTTTGTTATATGATTACTTCATTGACCTGTATTTAAAAGAAATGGGGAAAATGTCATCTAAAGATCATTAGATATTTTTATATCATAAAAGGCCTTAAATATATGAAATTTCATTGCATTCACTCGGTACCTAGCTAAAAATAAGATTTTATGAGAAAATACTTAATTACCCCTAAAGTTCAATAACTTAATGGATTGTTATTAATTATGTATGGTTGGTTGCCAAAAACTCAAATAGATGTTTGTTTATGCAGGATTAACATTTATATCTTTATCAAAAAAAAAGGATTAGCGTTTATACAATTAAACATATGCTATTAGTTATAGTCATTTGTTAATTCTAAATGAATTGTTAATTATGTATGATTATTTGTCATAACCTAAATAAATATTTGTTTATGAAAGACCAACACATGTATAATTAAATCTATATTATCAGTTATAGTCACTTATTAATTATCAATGGATTGTTATTATTATATAAGTTTACTTGTTAAAACCCGAATGAATGCTTATTTATACATGACTAACCCTTCTGCAATTGAACTTTTGTTATTAGGTTTTATAACTTGTTCATTTCGAATGAATTGTTGCTAATTACATATAGTTATTTGTCAAAATTCAAATAGATGCTTAGGGATAATTAGATCTTTTTTCATAAAATTTTATTTTCAAGTAGGCATTTGAGAGTGCAATGAAATTTCATATTTTTAAGAAGAAATTACATTCAAATTTTACATAAGGAAGTTTGTTGCTAAAAGATCCCATGAATTTTATAAAATACTTTGAAGTCCCAAATTCCACCATTGACAATTTGATTAAGGGCATTAACAACTGAGCAATGACCATTAATGTAATTTTAAAATGGCCATTATTAGATTCTCAAGAATGGTCGATGCTCAGTTGTCAATGTTCTTAGTTAAGTTGTTAATGTGCAAGATTTAAAATTTGAAAGTATTTTATAAAATTTATAGGACCTCTCGATAATAAACTTTCTTCTATAAAACTTGAATGTAATTTTCTCTATTTTTAATGTCCTTCTATCATATAAAATCTCTCCAAAATTTTTAGATGATATTTTCACACACAAAAAGGAAAAAAGAAAAAGAAAAACAATTTTGATCGAGTGATAGAAATTGTCACTTGCTTTCAAAATTAAACTAAAGCTAACCCTAATACAATATAGGGCCAACCATAGGTCATCTCCTAAGGAATGATTTTAAGTCTAATTTAAAGTTATCTAATGAAATAAATTACTCAAAGTTTGAAGTTGATTAACTAATTGCTAACCTAATTATCTAGTGAATTAAACTAACAAACTAAATCTAACTATGAATGAAGTGACTTCCCAATTTAAGTAGGAACCCTAGGGTGTTATTAATGGAAGATTTCTAGCTCTTTAATTAATTATAGCAACTCACTTAACTCTCCTTCCTTGGTTGAAAAACATATTTACTTAAAACAACTATCTCAAGCATCCTAGTTTCACTAATTCAATTTCCTAAGTGCTATTATAAGCCCCTGAGTAACCTTACTATTTTAGCTCCAAAATTAACCATGTGTTTAGCTAAAATTCATTCTCAAATGCCACTTACCTAAGTTCAAAACTATAAAAACTCAAGCAACTCATCAAGTATTTATCACACAATTACATGTTAGGCTAATGCAAGACATTCACCCATTGAAATCACATATTAACATGCAAATTTATAGCGTGGATGAAATTCCAGCAGCATTAAGAACTTGAAATTCAACTAAACAATCTTGTTTCAACATTACAAATTACAAACAACTATGTAACTAAAGTCAAATTGAGCCACAATCAATAATAGTCATAGTATTCTAATGGAATTGCAACAAAATGAAGAAATAATTGAGTTTAGCCAAGTGAAGACTTTAAAACTCTTCTTCCATCAACTCTCCCACAGGATTCTATGAAAAATCTAGCTAGAAAACATCAAAAAAATCTTGCTTCCTCCATGAACACCATGTGGCTGAGAGTTATGCACCATAGTCTTGATGAATTAAGCTTCAATTCTTCCTCTAGATGCTTGGGGTGAGTTTGGCCATGATAGGGGAAGAGAATGGTGAGAGATTTGAGTGGATTTGATGGAAAATGGTGGAATAGGGGCTAGATGTGCTGGAGTGTATAGAGAAGGAGGAGAAAATGAAGAACACCAGGAATAAGAGAGAGAAAATGTGAAAGATGAGTGAATGCCTGAATGGGTGAATGAATCTCATTTTGGGACTCAAAATGGCATGCTCCTAGTGTTTCCCTTCAACTGAATACTTAATTAAAAAATGAGAAAAAAATAAAAAGAAAATGGGAGCTTTGTCGCACTTGCAAGGTGGCACCCTCCTATTGGTTTGTAGATGATTTTAATGTGTGTCTAATTTTTGATGCATCATCCACATCATTTAAACTGATTTAATCCCTCAAAATAATCATAATTCACATGCAAATGATCAGCCATTAATCTCAAGGAGTGTTGACCTCAATTGCCTAATTGATGCACAAGTTACATGCCACTTATGTCACATAAATCACATAACTCAATTAAATAGTATGTGATATAATAAAATCTAATTAATTTCTAGAATTAAATTCATAATTAGAAGGGAGAATTTATTAAATTAACTAAGTTCTAGGTTGCACAAAATTATATAAAAATTTTCACATGAAAGCAAATTGAAACTAGGTTAAACTAAAACACTTTAGAAAGTATTGACTTTTTATTTAATTAATACTAAACTAAAATAAATTTTAAAAATATAATTTCACCACTCATCAACTGGACATAAAATGTACTTTGTCAATTTTCTTGTACATTTTCTCAAAATTTTATTTTTTAGACCAAAATGCCCCTAATGCAATAAACCAAGATACTTAGGCAAAATTTTAATCTAATACAATGTGTGCACTTAAAGGTCATAAAAAATTAATAAAAAAGTCCTAATTGACAAATAAAAGTAGGTAATAAATATGTTTTATCATCGGGTCCAAAAAAGCAAGTCAAAAAGGGGTCATGATTCATGAAGATGATTTTTCCTTATTTTGTCAAAATTGTGAATTTTTTTTCAAACTCACTTAGGTAAGTGTTATAGATTTATGCCCATTTATTTCAAATTATGTTATAAAAAAATTATTTATTTTTTTAAAATATATTTTGTGAGTTTTTATAATGCTTGCTTAAACTTTTGAAAATAATTAAAATAAAAAAGTATATTTTTTATTATTTTAAGAATCTGAAAATAATCGAATACAATAAATAAATAAAATATGTTTTAAATAGAGGGGATATGAGAAGATATCATAAAATTTTAAAATAATAGAATAATGGATCATTTTTATAAAATATAAATGAAGAAAGATATCATAAAATTTAAAAATAACTAAATAATAATTATTTTTTTATTATTGTATCAAAACGTAAAATAATGCTTGCATTTTATGAAATCTCTATAAAATAAACTCTTTTTAATGAAATCTTCAAACTATATAAAAATCATTTACTCCCTCCGTTTAAAAATATAAGGTATTTTAAATTAAATCTCACCCTTCAATAAAGTATTTAGCTATTTTCAAACTAACTTTACTTTTTCATATTTATCTCTATTAAATATCCTGCAATAACTATAAAATAATTATCAATAGCGATACTTTTTAAAAAATAGCAATGTTTACATTTTGAAAGATTAAAAATATCTTAAATTTTTAAACATCTAACTTCTCAAAAATACCTTACATTTTTAAATAGAGGGAGTATTTTTAATTTTAAATGACTAGATTCTTATTTGTTTCCTGAATTACTTGCATTTAAAATAGAAACATCTTAAAATTATTTTTGTTTTATTTTTTATGTTTTTCAAGATATATTGCACTTGATTATGAAATTTATAGTCAGTTTGATCAATTATTATTATAAGTCTTCATCATTAGCCACTAACTATTGTCATTATTAGTCAATTTTTAGTTCTAAAATTATTTTTGAATTAATATAATTAAATATATTTTTATTTCATTTTTTTTTGAAAACAATTTTGAAAAATTTATTTACGAAATAGTTTTAAAAAGCAATAAGTGGGGACAAAAATCATACAAGCTCATGATTATTTTCTTACGTTCTTAATGAAACGCAAATTTGAGAGGCTTATTTTCTTAATATAAATTGAAGTTAGATTAGTTAATTTTATGTTTCAATTTTACGCATATTTATTTATTATGGTTTGATTTTTTTAGATATAAATTTATTATCATTATTATTGGGTTAAATGGGATTTTTGCCTCAACTATTTGATTAAAAACATTTGGTATTTTACAATTTCATATGATAGGTGCAATTTCTTCTTTTAATATTTGAAAATAATGTATTGAACATCTTGTAGTTGAAAAAGTTATTTTTAATCATTAGTTAGACTTAAAAATTATAAAAAATAACCTAAAAAATAAAAAATATTCACAAAATTACATATAAATATCCTATAATTAATATAAATTAGGTATTCTAAATTATATACTCCTTCCGTTCAAAAATATAAGGTATTTTTAACTAAATCTCATCCCCCAATAAAGTAGTTACCTACTTTCTAACTAACTTTATCTTTTTATATTTACTTCTATTAAACACCCTATAATAAATATAAAGTCATTATCAATAGGGGTACTTTGAAAAAAAAGACAATGATTACATCTTGAAAGACTAAAATAAAATACCTTATATTTTTAAACATTAAACTCTTTAAAAAATGTTTTACATTTTCAAACATAAGGAATATAAAAAATAGGATAAGAAATGTACTAAATCATAGGTACAAGTGTAACTTTACTCGTATGTAATTAATTTTGTAACTGCAGGATAAGAACTTGGTGTTCTAATAAAGTTAGCACCTTACTTATTTAATTGTCATAATTAATTAATATTCTCAATAGTTAATTACATATTACATATTTTCTCTTAACCACAGCATGAGATATTTATAAGTAATCACTTCATGATTCTTAAAAAGTTTAAATAAAACCTTGATATCTTAAAAATAATTTAATATTTTTAATTATACACTTCTTAAATATTTTATATAAGTTCTTTGATAAAGAAAATTGAAATTTCAATGTATTATTTTAAAAAATAATAAATAAATTAGTAAGGATATAATTAAAAAATAATTATAAAAAATATATAGTATTCCATATTTTATGCCAAATAAATTTTTTAGAAGACGTGCAGTATTATGATTGAGGGAGTAATGATTAAGAAGTTTTGGGGCCAAATAAAGACCCTTAAAATCAATCAAAAAAGAAATATTTTTTCTTATTTGGACGTGAGAAACAAATAAACGATCTTTGTAAAAAAAACTATTTTTACATCTTCGTGGAAAATCTTAACTTCGGGTTCATTTGGATTTCAATTGAGCATAATAGATTATAAAAATAATTAATTAAGTGGTAGATTTTAATCATAATTGATTATGTTAGAACGCAATCTGTTTGGATGTTGTTTTTCTAAAATTAATTTTAACTAAACTGAAGATGTTTGGATAATTTTTTTAGAATCAATTTTAGCTATTTAAATTACCATAAAGTACATTACTTTTTAAAATTAAGTTATTGATAAATTTATATCTAATAGTATTAAAGTTGTTACATTTTATTTAAGAAGTAACATATATTATTGGTTTTATTTTTATTAAATTTTGGGATTTTTTATAATTTTTTCCTGGGTCTTTGTTTGTAATTTTTTCCAACACTTTTTGATGATTATCGCAGACGCTCCAATTGCCAGCTTCTGAAAAAAATCAATTTTAACCAATAAAATTGATTACATAATTTTTACGTGTTTGGATATATTTTTAATTAATCAATTTTAACAATAAAATAATTGATTATTTTATCTAACCAAACGGGCACTTCATCGTACAATGAACCGCGTCTGAAAGCAGAAAAAGTTGTTGGCAAATTGAAAACAAAATGCAGAAAAATTTCTACTTCCTTTGTTGAAAAGATGTCAACAAAATCTGTTAAAAATATGTAAATAATAATTAAGTTTTTTTTTTCTGGTCAAAATATAATTAATTTTTTTAAAATATCATAATTTTTTTAAATTTTTAGATATCTTTTTTATATTAATACTTTTAGATTAAATAACTATTATCCCTTGTTTAATATTAAAAAAAATAATGGATTTACATAAAAAATTATGATTTTTTATTAAATTCTTGAGATTCACAGAATAAAAATTATAATTATTTAAATAAAAGTTGTAATTAATTATTTTTAAAATATAAATTTCAATGATAAAAAAAATCACATGAAAAGTCATAATTTCTTATTGAATTCTTGTGACACACAGAATGAAAGTTGTGACTAATTAATTTTAGAATTTAAACTTTAATAATGAAAAAACTTTTACTTGAAAATTTGTGATTTTTTCTTTAATTTTTATAATTTAAAATAAAATTTATGGTTGTTCAAACAAAAATTATAATTTCGTTGGTAAAAAAATAAAAGTTATAATTGGAATCAATTATCTTTAAAACTTATTTATTAATCATAAATAAATTTTATTAGAAAGTTATTTAATTTTTACGATTCATTGAATAGCTGTGATTGAAAAAATAGAAATATACCCATTATTTTTTTAAACAAAGAATAATTTAATTATTTAACTTAAAATTATTAATGTTAAAAATTTATATAAATATTTTAAAAAATTGTAACACTTCAAGAGATTTAATTATTATTTATATATTTTGAAAGAATTTTATTATCATTTTTCCAACTTCCTTTCTTTATTGGTAAAAGGAAATTTTTAATTAGTTTAAACTAAAAATAAAAATGAAGCGTTTTTTTTTTATTTGGACATAAAGATTAAGGATTTTTCATTACTTTAAACCAGAAAAACCCAAAAAGAAAGTGATGTTGACTTGCAGTTGGGGACAAAAGTTTTTCACAATTTCATGAAAATTTCTTCTTATTTTAAATAAGAAATTTCCACCGACAATTTTAACGCGCAATAAGAACAACTAGACAGTTTCGCATATATTGTACAAGTTAAAATTAAAAAATTTAAAATAAATATCATTGATGTAATTGATATTGACACAATTAAGATGGCTAAATTTTTGAGAGTTCCTATATTCAATCATTTTCCTTCTTGAATATTTCATTTATACACATTTTATCTTTAGTTAAATTTAAAATTTATTGTTAATTTTAAATCATTAAACCTTTTAGAAATATTATACATATTAAAAAGTCAAAAAGAAGAAAGTCTGTATGTATTTATGTATATATGGTGAAAGAACTAAATATGTATTGCTTGCTAAATCGTTTTTGACTCGCTTTTTTTGTGTGAAAAGACAAAGAGTCACTGCATTATCTTGCCAGTGCAAAATGTATGGTGAAATATGCATAGTTTGAAGGGCTAAGACCACGAAATAAAGATTGAGGATCCAAATCAAACTTAAATTTTTTTTTATTTTCTTTTTCTCTTTTTACAGATAATGTTCATGAATAATAGTTGATGATATTGAGTACAACAAATCAAGAAAATACATGAAAAATAGAAAAAAAAAATTAAATTTCATTGATTAGAAAAATTAAAAAAGCATGGAAAGTACAACAACTGCAGAAGGATAGTTGGATGAAGTTAATACTAACAATCAGAAAAATTTAAAAATAGGACTGCTCTTGAATCAATGCTCTCGTGAAAGTATACTAAAAATACATGAAAAATAGAAAAATAAATTAAATTTCATTGATTAGAAAATTTGAAAAGGCATAAGAAAGTATAGTGAATGGAGAAAGATAATCAGATGAAATTAATGCTAATGATCATAAAAATTTAAAAATGAGACTATTCTTGAATCAATGCTCCCATAAAAGTAGATTGAAAATATATAAAAAATAAGAAAATAAATTAAATCTCATTAATGAATTAAGAAAAATTTTCATATTAACATTAGCCTAAATTCTATTAACCAATATAGTGAGAGTCAATTTTTCTTGACTAATCAGATTAAAGTTACGAGATTACTCTCCCTGACATTGGCCGAAAAGAGGCATGAAACTCCTCCACCTTGATTGCCCAGCTCTCCACTATTGGCAACAAACCCATTTAGGAGAATGGCTAATCAATGATCGATTAAGGCATATGAGATTGAGAGACACAAAGATATTTTTATATTGGAAACAAAAACTCTCTAGCAAGACTCGAGAGCACGAGAAACAATATAGTTAATGCTCTCATGATAGATGACTCAAGAAAATTTTGAAATAGAATTTAATACTCCCATCCCGTAAAAAGAAAAAAATCAATTAAAATAAATAAAAAATAAATTTAATTCTATCAACCAATTAAAAAATATTTAATCATGTCAACCAATGAAATAGTAATATTCATATTAATATTATACTAAAATTAAATTGATCATACAAAAATTATTGGACCAATTGGAGAGGATAATTAATATATTATACCAAAGCATGTCAACTAATGAGAGAGAAGAGATTTGTGATCAATCATCTTCATCCTATAAGATTTAGATATTTAATTATTTATTTATTTTATTTAATGCTCCCGTCCCATGAAAAGATAAAAATTAATTAAAATAAATAAAAAATAAATTAAATTATGCTAACCAATGAGAAAAAATATTCAATCACATCAACCAATGAAATAGTAATATTAATATTAGACTAAAATTAAATTAATTATACAAAAATTAATGGACCAATGGGAGAGAATAATTAATATTATATCAAAAAAGTATATTGACCAATGAGAGAGAAGACATTTGTAATCGATCTTCATTATACAAGATTTGTATATATATAATGTTGACTGACCAGATAAGGTTATTTTTTTATTTTATTTTTCATGTTTTTCAAGATACATTTTACATTTGATTATTTAAAATTTTAATCATTTCACCAATCATTATCATAAACTACCATCATTGCTCATTAGCCACTAATTATTGTCATTATTAGGCAAATTTTTATTTTAAAATTTTTTTAAATTAAGCTACTTAAATATACTTCTATTTTTTTCCTTTGAAAACAACTTTCAAAAATTGATTTACAAAATAATTTTTAGAAACAAAAAAGTGAGAATAAAAACTAAGCAAGTCCTTGATTATTCTCTTTCGTTCTTAATGAAAGGAAAATTTTGAAAAGCTCATTTTCTTAATATATATTGAAGTAGATTACTTAATTTTATGTTTCAATAGTACTCATATTTATTTATTATAGTTTGGATTCTTAAATATAAATTTATTATAAATATTATTAGGTTAAGGATTATTTTTACCCCTCTACTATTCATTTAGGAGTATTTGGTATTTTAAACTTTCATATGGTGTAATTCCTCTTTCAAAATTTGGAAATAATACATTAAACACCTTGTCATTAAAAAAGTTAATTTTGACTGTTACTTGACTTCAAAATAACTTCAAAAATGAAAAAAAAATCCATAAAATCACATAAATACTTTCTAAAAAATAGAAAAAAATTAATTATTTAGTCTATGTAATTTTGGCTCAATTATAACTTAATTCTTGAACTTTGACTCATTGTAACTTAATCCTTATAGTTTTAACTTCATTGTAACTTAATTCTTGAACTTTTTTTTTTAACAATTACTCCCTATAGTTTTAACCACTTAAATATTGATTCTTATATTTTAAAAATAAAATTATAAAGATTAAAAATATTTTAAGCCTTTAATATTTATAATATTTATAAAGATTAAAAGGGTTTAATAATTTAAAATATTAGTGATAAATTTTAACATAATTATAATCTTATATTTTTTTACTAATATTATAAATATTAAAATTTCAAAATATTATAATTTTAATCTTTTAATTTTTAAATATTATAAATAATAAAGGTTCAAAATATTTTTAATCTTTATAATTTTATTTTTTAAAATAGAGAGATCAATATTTAAATGGTTGAAGTTATAAGAACTAAATAGCAAGAGTCAGAGTTTAAAAATTAAGTTACAACTAAATTAAAATTATAAGAACTAAGCTACAACAAATCAAAGTTTAGAGATTGAGTTACAATTAAGCTAAAATTATAGAGATCAAATGATTAATTTTTTAAAAAAATTAATATAAATTAAGTCTTATAAACTTTGTGTGTGTGTGTGTGTGTGTGTAGAAATGTGCTAAATCATCTGCACTAGTTTTTCAAGAAAGTTAGAGCCTCACTTATTCAATTGTCATATATTCTCAATAGTTAATAGTTAATTACTATCACATACTTTCTCTTAATCACAAGATAAGATATTAATAAGTAATTACTTCAAGGTTCTCAAAAAAATTTAGGTAAAACCTTAAAAAAATTTTACATTTTTAATCATATCTTTATTAAATATTCTATATAAGTATTTTGATAATGGCAATTTAAATTTCAACATATCATTTTTTTAAATAAATAATAAATGAATTAGTAATTATATAGTTAAAAAATAATTATAAAAAATATTTAATATCTTATATTTTAGATCAAATAATATTTTTAGCTGACGGCATATATTATAATTGGAGGGAACAATAATTAAGAAGTTTTGCGGTAAAGCCCCTTAAAATTAAACAAAAAAGAAATATTTTTTTTATTATTTGGACATGACAAACAAATAAACAATCTTTGTACAGACCCATTTTTATTACATCTTAGTGGAAAATCCTACTCCATAGTACAATAAACCGTGTCTGAAAACCAGAAAACGAACAAAAAAAAACCGAGAAGAAAAAAACACATTTTGACTGAGTCAAAAAGAATTAGGAAAAGATAAATTTTCACATTTCTTTGAAATTGCTACTCACTTCTTTAATTAATTTATTTTCAAGACTTCCTAAATTTTTTTGATTAGTTTAAACAAGAAAAACTCAAAAGAGAAAGGGCTGTTGACTTGTAGTCAAAAAGAGATGGGGATCAAAGTTTTTCATTATTTCGTGGAAATTTCTTTTTATTTTAAACAAAAAATTTCCACCGACAGTTTTATCTTGCAATAAAAACAATGCCTCACCAGTCAAGGTTCATTGACTCATTTGTCTACTTCCTGGAAATTTCCCTGTTAACTTCAACTTGAACAAAGGCTCAATAAACTCAGACTCATTTTTCTGTTGTGTCGATCTCATTCCCAGGATAAGCAAATTCGCCCAATTAACTTCAAGACGTCAACCTTTGATTTGAGTCACTCCCGCCAAGGTATTCATCTGATCTTTCTCCCTTCTTCCCTAACATCTTAAACGCTTTTCTTTCTATGTCTTTGTAAAATCAACAACCTATAAAATTTTGTTTCTTTTGCTTTTGGTGCCTCAGCAATGGCTGTGTTTGCTTCTGCTTCTTCTTCCCGAGTGAAATATGATGTTTTCATCAGCTTTCGAGGTTCAGACATCAGATTTGGTTTTCTCAGCCATTTGACAACGGCGTTGCGTGGAAAGCAGGTTTATGTCTATGTGGATGAGAGTCTGGAGAGAGGACATGAAATATTTTCTGCACTTCAGGAAGCCATAGAAGGATCAATGATTGCGTTGGTCATATTCTAAAAAAAAATATGCTTTCTCAAAGTGGTGTTTGCAAGAGCTTGTCAAAATCATGGAATGTAAGGATGAAAGTGGACAAATTGTGTTACCAGTTTTCTATTGTGTAGATCCTTCAGATGTCAGGCATCAAAAAGGCACTTATGCAGCTGCATTTACACATCTTGAACAGAAGTTCAAGGATAACTCAAATGAGTTGAAAATTTGGAGATCTATCTTGAAGAAAACCAAAGACTTATCTGGTTATCTTTCATCAAATTTTCAGTAAGTTTTAGTTATTCAATACATCATTTTATAGTTTCTAAAACCCTTTCTTAGTTACCCCCAAAATGATTTAGAATATGGTAACACCAAATTATGTCTATGCATTTATTATTCTTATATAACGAGTAGCTCGTAATAATTTTCTTTTATTTTATTTTTAATATGCTAGAAACGAAGCACAGCTCATTGATGCAATAGTCCAAGATGTCCTAAAAAAACTGGAAGATAACAACCCGGTTGTACCACAATCCCATCTAGTTGGATTTGATCAAAATCTCACCATTGTTGAATCATTAATGAAAATTACGTCACAAGAAGTTCGAGTTCTTGGTATTTGGGGTGTTGGTGGGATAGGCAAAACAACCCTGGCTCGAGCTACATTTGACAAATTCTCTTCTCAATTTGAAAGCTGTTGCTTCATAGAAAATGTGAGAGAGGAATCAACAAAGAGCAATGGTTTGAGTCATTTGCGTCAAAAGCTTCTTTCTAAGCTATTTGACCAAGATAAAGATGTCCGCATAGATATGAATGGTGCAAGGAGAAGGCTGTCACGGAAAAAGGTCTTGATTGTGCTTGACGATGTGTCCGATTCAAAGCAATTAAAAGTTCTAGCTGGACAGCAACTTTACTTGGGACCTGGCAGTAGAGAAATTATAACAAGTAGAGACAAGCATGTTTTTAGGACTGTAGAGATTCATGATGAATATATACATGAAGTCAAGGAGTTGAAGTCTGAAGAATCACTAAAACTTTTTAGTTTACATGCCTTCAAGCAAACTCACCCCAGTATGGGATATGAAAAGCTATCAGAAATGACAGTTGCCTATGCTAAAGGCATTCCTCTAGCTTTAGAAGTTTTGGGTTCCCATTTTCATTCAAGAAGTAAAGAATATTGGGGGAGTGAGCTTGACAAACTCAAAACTTGTCCCCATCCGAGAATATAAAGTATATTGAAGGTTAGTTATGATGGATTAGATGTCATGGATAGGGAAATATTTTTAGACATTGCCTTTTTCTTCATTGGAGAAGGCAAAAATCACGTTACTCAAGTGCTAGAGGCTTGTGGTTTCAGAGCAATTAGTGGAATTGAGAATCTCATGGATAAAGCTCTCATAACAACAAATCATGATTGTAAAATTGTAATGCATGATTTGGTTCAAGAAATGGGTGAGCAAATAGTTTGTGAGGAATGTTCGAAACATCCTGAATTACGTAGCCGATTAAATGATGCGGATGAAATTTGTGATGTACTGCAAAGGAACATGGTAAGTGAAATATATATCATTTTTTATTTTTATCTTTTTGGAATAACTTTTTTAAATAATTAATATTATTTTTTTCAGGGAATTGATAAAATTGAAGGCATCATATTGGATTGGAATAGAATAAATCATTTACGATTGAGCCCCAATACCTTCACAAAGATGACAAATTTAAGAATTCTCAAAATTTGTCATCCTTGGTATTGGTTCGAGGAGAAAAAAAATTCAGAGCTTTTTTTTTTATCTTGGCTCTTTTCCTAATAAATTAAGGTATTTTCATTGGGATCTATATCCATTGGAGTTTTTTCCATCAGAAGGCTATTGTTTCAAGAACCTTGTTGTGCTACGCTTGCAACACAGTAATATTAAAAAGCTTTGGGATGGAGTGCAGGTACTTATATATATGCATTAATTGATGTGTGTGTGTGTGTGCAATTTAATTAAATTATTAGGCTTCTATGCTTCAAATTTTTTTCCTTTTCCATTGTCACAGGATCTTATGAATTTAAAGATGTTAGATTTGAGGAGGTCCAGACAATTGATGGAGCTGCCTGATTTCTCTAGGGCACATAATCTTGAAGAAGTATATCTCTCGGGATGTGAAAGTTTATGTAGTGTTCATCCATCTATTTTTTGTCTTCAATCTCTTGTTACATTGGATGTATCTCATTGTGAGAAATCAGAGAGTCTTTATCATGGCTCTTTTCCTAATAAATTAAGGCATTTTTCTTGGGAGCAATATCCACTGGAGTCTTTGCCGTTGGGGCTTTGTATTAAGAACCTTGTCGAACTTTGTATAATGGACAGCAATATTAAAAAGCTTTGGGATGGAGTGCAGGTACTTATACATACACACTAATTAATATGTGTGTGTCTCTCTCTCTTCAATTTAATTAAATTATTAGGCTTTTATGTGTCAAACTTTTCCGTTCATTGTCACAGGATCTTATGAATCTAAAGACATTAAGTTTGTCTGGGTGTAAACAATTGGTGGAGATGCCTAATTTCTCTATGGCATGTAATCTTGAAGAAGTCGACCTCGGGGGTTGTGAAAGTCTACATAGTGTTCATCCATCTATTTTATCTCTCCAATCTCTTGTTGGATTGAATGTCTCTGATTGCAAGGAATTAGAGAGCCTTGAAAGTGAGACTCATTTAGAATGTCTCTCTTACCTTGGTGTTGATTATTGTCAAAGCCTCAAGAAATTCTCTTTGTCATCAAAGAAATTGGACGGTTTGCGTTTCAATGGGACTGGAGTTGAAATATTGGATTTACTGCCAATGGGATGTTTCACGGAACTCAGATTGCTTGATATTTATGGTGAAAGATTAAGGAGCCTTCCGATAAGTGAGCTATGTAGCTTGACAAATCTTGAGAGATTTGACATTTGGGATTTCCAGCAGGTGATTCACACAACAGAGCTACGCTCTCTTTTTGATGCTTAGCGTAATTTATACCGCCTATGTTTGGAAAGATGCAGTTACTTGCTGGAAATCCCTGACAATATCAAGGCCTTAACAAGCTTGAAAATCATGATCTTGAAAGACTGCGAGAGGCTTAAGTCTATACTTGGACTTCCTACCTTCCTTGATTATTTTAATGCTGAAGGATGCACTTCATTGGAGGTCATATTCTCTGACTCTCTAGTTGAAAATCAATGTCGATTTGATTTCCAGAATTGTATAAAGTTGGATGAGTGTTCTCTTCACTTCATTGAGAAACTAACTCATTTCTGTTTGACTTCAGCCTGTGAGGCTAGGGCATTCGATTCTTCGGCTTGTTACGCGGGAAGCAGAGTTCCAAAATGGATGGAATATAAACACGAGACAGAGGCTTCCAATGCTATCGAATTCATTTGCAATCTCAAACGATCACCAACCATCTTGTGTTGCTGCGTTGTTCCTCCTCATCCTCGCTTACCTTACGTGGAGCGGGCCTACTGTTATGTCTCTTATGATGATAACAACAAATTTCGCAGTTCAATCGTAAAATGAAGTCGGCTCATGTTTACATATGGTACTTGAAATCGCAAAGGGCTTTGCTTAGTGGTAGAACAGGTGATGTTGCCAAGATTTCATGTGAATTCTGCGTGGACTATCGCAATGATGATTTTTTTAACGGAGAGGTAGCAGTTCCAATGAAAGCATGTGGAGTGCACGTGACATATAACTCACAGTCGGACTCGGATGAAGAACGGCTCCCTCCAACAAAGAAACAGAAAAATGAAGGTATCTTACAACCAACTGAATCCAACAAATCTCATGATGACTTCATCTGTCGACCCTTACAACTGAAATTTATAGGCAGGAGCAAACAAAATGAATCCAACAAATCTGACGATGACATCATCTGTCACCCCTTGCAACTGAAATTTATAGGCAGGAGCAAACAAAAGCACCTCCCATACATACAGTTTCTTTGATATATCTTTACAGGTATCTCTCCCTTCCTTGCTTTTTTAATTACAAGCTCACCTTCACTACCATTATCTTAAAATCACTCTTGATTTAAAAAAAAAGTAATTAGATATTTCTTCCATGTTTAAATAGACTAAATTAAAGTGGTAAATTTTTTTACAATATTGTATTTATTATTTCAATATTTACACCTTATTGAAAAAAGAAGTATGCCTTTTTCCAAATTTCGTCCAATTTTTTTTATTTTTTGAACAATTCTTTAATATCTATATATATATATATATATATACATATAAGTTATTTATTATTTCTCTGCATAGTTTTTATACAGTATAGTACTCTAACATGTATAATAACTATTGTAAATTATACCGACAACACATACAAAACAACACGCGCGCGCGCACATATATATTTGTTGGATATAGATGTAAATTTTTTTATAGGCGTGTACTTATGCTATCTACTTTGTTTTATTTTTCTATTTATTGATTGAGCCTGTATTTACATTTTATTTGTGAGGATAATATTTTCTGAATCACCAAATTGTTCTATATAATTTTCATATACTCCTGATAACAAATTCTAAAGTAATTTGTGTGATTATAAAATAGGTTGTTTTTGGAATAAAATAAATTGTTTATTTTTAGTATGTGAAAATTTTGTGAAATTAATGAAGCTATTTACATATGAAAACTTTTTACAACTTTTGAAGATTACCTTTAATCAAATTAAATCTGTTAGTTAAACCAAAAGTGAAATAAATAAAGGTATTTTTTAAGATTATTCAAATGCTTCATTTAATTCCGTAAAACTCTAGTATATTATCAACTCATAGGTAAGTGCATTGTCAGGCCCCAAAATAAAAAAACAAGTTATAGGTAAGATCTCATAAATAAGATTACAGGAAGTAAAAGGGCAAAACACAAAGCTTGTTGGTGGTATTTCAATTTATGTAAGATATGAAGTCTTAATAGACCATCCTAGGCTGAGCTTGAGCCGGTTTGTCCATTATCATTTCCTATTTGCAGTGGCTCCTTTATGACTAATAAATAAATCTTCATCATTTTTTACGGTATAATTTTGTTGCCTTGCTCTGCTTTGACAGGTGTGTTAGTCTGAGAATGACTTATAATTGAGAGTTTGTAAATGACTGCTGAAACTTTATGATTTTTGTCAGTTAACATATTTTGAATATTCTATTTCGTGACCTATTTGAGATTTTGTCCTTGTGCTAATTTGTCTTGCTCTTTCCCCTAACATGTGGGAATAAATTTGTGCTCATTCTATTCAATGTGTCTGAAAGTGGATTAAAATTCTGTTGGGCTAAAACTGCCCTTTTTGAACATTAGAATTGTGTTTCAATTTTGAGATAATGAAATTTTTAGTATTTCAAATTTGCTTTATTATCAATTTGATCTTTCAAGTTTAATTTTTATGAATGTGGTTCATTAAGTTGTTTAAATTATTGATTTAGTTTTTATTGTGTAAATAGGAGGTAACAATGTAAAACTTTACTGACGTAAATAACGAAATTAAAAAATAAAATTATTTAGATAGAAAAAAAAGACTCAAACATTTAAAAAAAATAAAAGAACAAAATGTTGTATGAGGGACTAGATTAATAAAAATTAAACTGATTTAAAAGTTAACTTATTTTCATTAATTTACACATACATATTAAGTTATTAAAATACTTCATATATTAATTTGAGATAAGAAAACACCAAGAAGGAAAGTGTAATATGTTGTTCACAGAACCCAAGGCTAATTATTTCTTATATAGAGAAGATACTGAAAACTCTAGAGCTTTATACAAAGGCCACGTGTACAATGAATAATGAACAATAACAAATGAATACAATCAGATGGATTCTCACTTCTAGTGGGCTCAACCCTTTGGTCCATGTGTTATTATCTTAGGCTTAAGTTTGTTGGGCTAAGTCTTGTTCTTAGACTTCATTAATGTTTAGATAGAATAAATTCGTGTTTTAAAACGTAAGTAACTAATAAAATAATAATTTAAAAAATATAAAAAAATAAATAAATCAAAATTAACCTTAAAAAACTAAATCAATAATAGAGAAAATTTGACAGATTAAAAATTTTATTATCTCTTGATTTTTGTTCTTCAGCTTTGATTATCATGAAGTTTCAAAATATTTATTTTGCTCCCTATCCTTACCTTGATATAATATTTAATGCCTCTCTTTTTTTGCAGTCCACTAGTGCATTGCTGTCAACTTCCTTGAATCCTTGTTTGTTGATCAATTTGTGTGGCTTGGCAAATCTGGTGCATTTCTTCAATTGTTTTTTGGCCCCTGACATGGATATATTTGGTTTGTGCAATGCAGTTGCTTCTTGTCCCCAGAGCAGGTCCAAAATGCAATGGTGAAGAGTCTTTTGCTAATGATCATTGACATGTGAATCATATGTAACAAGAGTACCATTTTTGTGACACTTTTATATTTAATTTTCTTATAGCAGAAGCATCATTTTCTCGTTTCCTCAACTAGCCGTTAGTTGCATGTGAGTATTGTATAGTCTTTTTATATGGAACAAACCAGTAATTCATTCTGATTTATATATTCTCAAATCTTAATTTTTAAAACTTTTCCTATACAATTGAGAGCGATATGATTCAGCAGAAACAGAAATTGAAACCTATAGATTAAAATTCACAAATTATTCATTGAGTTATTGCTTATTTGGTAAGTCTAGAATTTTGTTGAACTTTGAAAATTCATAACTAAATCTAAAAAATTCATATGAGGATGATCTAAAATTATCTTGAAATTTATTCCATTAAAGTCCAACATTCACTATTATATAATGTTGCTGGTTTTATAACAATTTGATAAAACTTCTCTTCAAGTTGATTAAACACTTTACGATCGCAGATAATTATTTTAACTTTTCTCTAATTAAATCACCCAACTTGTATCACATGTGTAATATTTCCATCAATTTTCCCATTATATTGAATAATCACCTTCAAATATTTAAACTTTTTTACTTAAGGTATAATCTAATCACCCAATTTTACTTTCAAATTATAACTCACTGATATTTTATCAAAATTATAATATAAAAACCACTTCCTTTTATTTCTAAATTTTTGTTCCCACAACCTCGTCTATCATCAAAAGTAATAACTTCTCAATTTTCTTGTTGTCAAATGTATACAATCATTGTGTACATTAGATTTTCTATCAAATCTTCCTAAGTATTAAAATTATTATATTTAAAATTAAAATGAATCATTTTAATTTCTATTTTTCCTCATTTCTCTCCCATTATTTCTTCTACTCTCCTATAATCATAACTTTCCATAATATATTTCTTTGTTAGTTTTAAAATTCTAATTGCACAAAACACATGATCATATTGAACAGTTACAAAGCACATAATATTTCTTTCACTCTTAATACCATTCAGTAGCTCCATTCCCTCATCAATATAAGCAAAATCACAAAACCCTTCTCCTCTTCGGCTCCTCTTTTGTCAACAATGCCCTCTCACCCCCTTAATTGTATAATCCTTCCTGATGACACAATGAGGTTATGTTCTTTGTAGATGTCAAAAGAGCAATTCAATTTCTAACAGATCTCACATTTATGATGGATACTAGGTAATTGCATATAATCATGCATTTTATAATTTTTTATTGAATTTTCCTCCATCATTGTAAATCTCTCTTTTGTAAGTAATAGAATTGAAAATAACTTATTATGCTCTATGTTCATGAACTTATAATTTCATAGAATTTGTTTGTTTTTGAAATATTTATTGTAAATCATACAATAATTTGTTAATTATTTTATAACTCTTCAAGTATATTATATTTGAATGAAGAGGAAGATATACATTGCTACAGTTTTTTAAATCAACATGAAGTATAATTTTTCTTCTGCTCTACATATTTTTGACTCTTGAGAATCTCTTTGTAAAATTTTGTTTTGAAAGGTATGCTCATAACAATTTACTTATACTGATTCAAATTTCTTAATTTTAAATAATGTCTTAATGATCTATGTTTAATTTTTAATTTTTATTTGAATTATAAATATCAAATGAATTAATCAAATTTTTAATTTTTAATTTACATATAATTTGTATTTGAAGATGATGACTCAATCATCAAATTTGTGTATTGATCTTGATGATATTTAATATTGTAATATCTCAACTATAATATTTGAAAATATTGATGCTTCAGTTAAAAATTAAGTTTCTAAGATATATTAATATGTTTATTTGTTGATATTTATAAATCATAAAAATTATAATACTTCATAAATTTATCAAAAAAATGGCAGTAAAATTCTTCTAAAATATATAAATGACAATTTGATTTCTCAAAATGCCATAATTTCACTAAAGTCTTCAAAAAAATTTCTGTCATTAGTGAATTTATGTAAATGATCAAATTATCCTTGTTGAAAATAAAATGATTCACAAGTTTTGTCTAAATAATCATAAATTAACTTCTTATATTCATAATAATGCAATAGCAAATTAAAAATTTAACATTTGAAGTTATAATTTGCGAATATAAAAATGAAAATTGTGATCATTTAAGCAAAATTTTTGAGTTATTTTATTTTCAACAAAGGCAATTTAATCATTTACATTAATTTAGAAATGATAGAAAAGTTTCTAAAAATTTTAGTGAAATTATGGCATTTTGAAGGACTAAATTATTATTTATATAATTTAAAGAGATTTTATTGTCATTTTTTAAATTAATCTACCTTCACATGATTTAATAGAAAAGGTAGTGCCGTATAACTTTATTTTTTGTCAATGTGCCATACAAATTTTATATTTATCTCATAATCTTAATTTTTCATGGATTATATGTGAGAAAAACATTACAAACTATCTAATTATTAGATAGATCTATGAATGGTAAAGAAAAAAAATTAAAATAACAACATCAACACAATAAAAATAATAAATTATATTATGGTTTACAAAGAAGACAGACCATAAGAGAAATGGAGTTAGCTTGTGACCGTCTCAATAACTATGGGGTACTGGACTTAATCAACCATAGTAGCTTCCTTGTAAGAATGAAAACAAAACAAAGTGAAGAAGTTGGTGGACGAGTTGGAGAAAGGAGGCCAAAGGTATGGAAAGGGAGGTTACCATGATTTTGGGTATTTGAGGATTTATGATAAGTTCTTGAATCTTTGTTTTCATAATTCTACACTCACCTTATTAGTTAATAACTTAAATTTTAAAATAATTTTATTTGGGAGAATGATAGAGAGATCTTAAAAAAATTAATTAATTCAAGTTATGTCTCAAGTGCTAAATTTCAAGAATTTATAACTAAATCTCTTAATTTTGCTACTCTGTTGTGATTAATTTGTAACTTGTATTTTAAATTTTAATTTCAACAAGGAAAATACATTTTTTTATTTTTCAACCATGTTAAAATTTAAAAAATAAGTTATACTTTCATCACAACGCAATTGTAAAATTGAGAGATTGACTTGTAAATTTTTCAAGTTTGCACTTAAAATATAACTTAAATTATTTTTCATTCTCCCATTTTATTTTAAGTTACAAAAAATACACCAGCAGAGGTATCATACAAGTTTCTTTTTCTTTTTCTTTTTTAATAGCAACAATATTTTTTTTGTCCGAACAACAATATTATACTTCCTCCGTTAAAAAATGTAAGGCATTTTTTGAGGTGGTGAATATTAAAAAATGTAAAACATTTTTAGTCTTTTGAGATATAATTATTGCTTTTTTTTAAAAGTGCCCCTATTGATAATGACTTTATATTTATTGTATGGTGTTTAATAGGGATAAATATGAAAAGATAGGGTTAGTTTGAAAGTAGGTAATAACTTTATTGGAGGGTAAAATTTGATTAAAAATGTCTTATATTTTTAAACAAAGGGAGTATTTATTAATATAAAAAGATCTTAATATAAGAAGTTGAGTCCATTAAAAAATGGACCCACTGGCAAGCATATTACCCACTGTAGGATAATAATTTGAGTGAGAAAAGTAATACAGGGAAACGATACAGTGTACTGATCAGATGGCTAAAAATGCTCATTTTGAAATGTTTGAATGACCATTTATTGGGAAGTCCCGCTGGACTGTTTTAATTTCTTTTTTGATGACCTAGCTACCTGTAATTGTACCTCCAATAATCTGGAGGTACATTGATCTGGCTCTGTTCTCGTAACTTTTTTTCAAGCTTGTGGCTTGTCTTTATATTTAAAAAAAAAGTAAGAAAAGTAAAAGTCTTCCCCCTTTTAATATCTTCCAAAATGTGATTCTTCTCTCTCTCTCCATCTCTCAAACATTAGACAGAGGACTTGGAATCTTTTTGGAGAAGATGATTTCCACTGGTACACTAGGCAAGTTATGATTTGCAACATGAATAGCAGGCTAGTGGAGTGAATTTCAAACCCAGTCAAGAGATTGAATTATAGATCTACATGAACTTGCCTAAATCTTCATCATCGAGTATAGCGATTCTTGGCCAAGAAAAAACATAAAATCCCACTCTTTAATTTTACCTCTTTTCCTTTTCCTAACCTAAAATTTCCATCTGTGTAGAGATGGATTTGGATCATGAATGTTTCCAATCAACTAAATGCGATGACCAGTGAAGGATGGACAAGCAAGATTCGAAGAATGTGTCCAGGTAAATCACTATACCTTGAGCTTCTGAGATTATTTGATTTGGGGAAGTTTTAATCCCATGGTGAATGATTTGTTTCTCTTCAACCAAAGAATGTTGAGGGTTGTTAAAATTTTCCTGATCCAATGAATATTGCCCTCTTCCATTAAAAAACTAAGAGTTCTGAAAGTCCAATACTTCAAACCTTGTTCTATACCTTGGCTATTGGACATGATAAGAAAAGTTGTGCTGGAGATTCCTCTTGATCACATCCATAGGAGCAGAAAATTTGTGTGTTAAGATGGTGCTTTCTAAGAGTTTCTCTAATAGCAAGGCTTTCATAAAGAATTTTCCAAATTAGAATTACATGCTTGAATGGAATCTTTAATTTACAGAGATGTTTCCAGAACAATCCATAATTATTCTGGGCAGGATTGCACTAAGGAGACATTAATTAGTATCCTTCTCAAGCTGAATAATTGCCATTAGAGCCGGTAATTCGGGCCAAGTCCGACGGGCTAGCCCGAATTGGCCCGAAAAATTTTAGGGCCAGGCTTAGAAAAAAAAGTATTTTTTTATGTTCGGGCCTATTCGGGCCTGCTCGAATAGGATCGAAAAAATTCAGGCCAAGCCCGATCGGGTTTGGGCTTGGCCTGAATACCCGAATAAAAAAATTATATTTTTAAAATATATATATAATATAATAAATATTAATTAATTCTTTAAGTTTTAGATCATTTTATACTAAAATACCATATATTTGAGTCCTAGACATCATTTAAGTATTAAAAAATATATTTTATATTTTTATGAAATAAAATAATTAATTTCAAAGTAAAAAAAATAATTAAAAATAATTTTAAAAATTAAATTCAGGTATTCAGGCCACCCGAAGCTCGAAGGAATTCAGGCCGGGCTTGGCTATTCGGGCTTTTTGAGGAGTCGGGCCTATTCGGGTTCGGGCTTATTCCGACCGAGCCCGAATAAGCCCGGCCTACCAGAATTCTCGGCTCTAATTGCCATTATTATTTCCATCCCAAATAAGCTTATACTCTATTTCAGACACCATAATGATTTGTCTTAAAATTGTTGAGCTTATGGCCGACTCATAGAGTTGGTTAACCAATTCTTCATTCCATTTAAATGGTTCCCAAGGATCATTAGTAGCACTAATTAAGTTTGAGACATTTGAAATAGTCCCTTGGCTAAGATTAGGATTATGTACCATAGGCCACCATAAAGGATTTGAGACACTAATGCTATTACCTCTCCCTACCTGCTATTTAAGTTTGGGTGCAATCATATCAGCACATTCCCATATTCCCTTCCAGTGCCAGGAAGAATCATAAAGCTTTTTAATCGCATCAGGTTTAGATAAGTCAATGTATTTGACCTTTAGAGTATTACCCACTAGTGATCCTTATCTAGCTTCATTGAGTCGCCATATTTGTTTGGCAAGTAAAGAGACACTTACCTAATGAACTGGCCTAATCCCCAGGCCACCTTTCGAGATTGGTTTGAAGAGAATATTTTTGTTGGTTAAATGCATTCTTTTGCCGTCTCTATTAACTCCCAAAAAAAATCTATGCAATGAGAATCAATGATCTTACAATATTTCAAAATAAGTTTATTATATGATAGCTAATAGATATTTGCAATTGCAAGGACATATTTGATCAATGGTATCATACTAGCTTCAACAAAGTTAGAGTTTAGGATGCGTTGAAAAACTGTTTTCTATTTTTAAAATTAAAAGAATAAAAAAATTGATTGGATAAATATTTTGGATTTAAATGTTTTAAAAACTTCCCTTATTTTTTATTTTTAAAAATAAATATGAAAATGTCTTAAAATTAATTTTTATTTTTTAAAGTACATTATATTTAACTATTGTATATATATATATTGCTAGAGTTAACCATTGTAAATTACTTTCAACTATGTCCAACTATATACTATCACCATGAACTGTTGACACTATCATCATGGGCTTTTTTTAATTTTAAAATTATTTTCAAATTAATACAATCGAATAAATTTTCATTTTCATTTGTTTTGAAAGACAATTTTTAAAAATTGAATCATTAAGTGCAAATGTACTCATTTAACTCTATACAAGATTTTATTTTGTATTTTAATTTTATCAAGTATCTTTTTAATCTTTTAACCCTAACATTATTAATTTAATTGACAAAAAGTTTCTACGACAAAACATACTCAAGTGTTAATATATTAAGTTAATTTTTTTGGTAAATATTGTGCTTAATTATTAAAATGACATTAATGACTAGAGTAAAAAATAATCATTTGAAACTAACGGTATTAGGATTAGAAAACTAAAAAGATAATTTATAAAATCAAGTGATTAAACTAAAATCTTATATAAAGTTAAAGGACCATATTTATATTTTAGTTAAATTAATTGAGAAAATAGTCTTTAAAAACAAAAAAAGAGAACAAAACTAAATAAGTATTCATTGGATCACCATCTTTTTTGCATCATTAGAAGATTAACAATTTTATTATGAGGAATTGAATTGTCACCTTAGACAATGTTTTTGGAGAAGAAAATAGATGTGTGAACTATATTAGTACAAAAATGGCTTATGGGAACGCTCATTTCAGAGCATTTACATAAAAAGAGCTCTAAAAAATAGATGTGGAACATTTTGGAGCCCTTATTCTACTAAATACTCTGCAATCTGCAACCTGTAGAAACTTTTTTTTTTAATCAAAATATCTTAGTATCCATTAAAAAATAAAAATATAAGATATAATAAATTTATCGAAGTGCTTTTATTTAAAGCACTCCCATAGGTGAAACTAGAAAAAGAAAAATAATATTAAAATATACTATATCAAAGCACTTAAACTGAAGTGCTCTAACACATTAGGACCTACCAAAGTGCTTTCATAAAAGTGCTCTTGTAAGTTAGAGATAAAAGGACCTTTCGCAAGGCTTAATGGGAAGTGCGCCTAAAGGTCAAAGGAAAAAAATTAAGTAAAAAAAAAGAAAAAAAATCCTTCCAGAGTGCTTTTGTGAAAATGCTCCGATAGGTCAGAGCAAAAAAAAATTTAATTAGAAAAGACCTTTCAGAGCACTTATAGAGGAAGCACTATAGGACGGTAAAGATACGAGAGTGCTTTATGAGAAGCTCCCGTATGTCTCAATTAAAGATCTTTTATGCCAAAGTGTGAACCCCCTATCCCTGTATCAGTTTCTATTTTGAACCCCAACCTCTCAATTACCCTCCCTTGGCGTTGACCAATCAACCACAGTCCTTAACACTGGTGCCCATCCATCCAGTTGTTTTTGTCACCATCAAAGTTTGTTTGTCCAGCTCGCCATCGAATGTTCTTCAAGTCACCTTCCAAAGTCCATTATTCATCACGCATCTTGTCATTGATCTCCACCATTAGAAGTCCGATTTGTGTAAATTCGCTCCTAGTTCATGTCTCGTGCTTCAATATGTGCCAAGTTCACAACCTTATTGATTCCAAATCTCAGCTATCGCTTGCTTCAAGTTTGAAGCCTTTGCTTGCTCCCTCCAGATTGAGTTCACCATCTAACCACTTCCAACTCTTACTTCATATCTCTGTCTGTCCCTCAAGGTATGTTTTATTAAAAAAAAATTAGGTTAAAAGTTATTTTTGCCCTTAAACTTTACCCGAAACGTCACTAGGGACCTTAAACTCAATTATGAATCAATTCTATCCCTTAACTTTAAAGATTCCCTCCCTTATTACTAGTTGACCGTTAATGGGCCTCACAGTACACTTCTTAATTTTTTTTAGTATAAAATATTTGAGTTGAGGGTGCCTATTGACCTTTCAAATAGAAGTTAAAGGGTAAAAATAAACCTTAACCCAATAAAAAATATTTAAAAATAGTAGAACCCATTGATGACTAATAAACTTTAAGTGTTTTTAATATCAGGATAATGAAAAAGAGAATTTTTAATGTTGAGGGACAGAATTGATTCATAGTTGAATTTAAATTTCTAATAACCTTTCGAGTAAAGTTGAGAGGTAAAAATAACTCTTAAGTCAAAGAAATTATATATGGATACTTATTGTAGGACAGAATTGAGAGTCAATTGCTTAAAAGTTATGAGTATGGACCATTCTCAGGCAGAAGTTACGAAGAGTTGATGTGTTTCCTCATACTGTTTATCATTGTGCTCGATGCTCTGGTTTAACTCACTATTTTGTTTAGTGTTTATTTTAATACCTGCCATTGAAATTATTTTTTTTAATTTTCTTCTTGTAGGATTTTATTCCTGAAGGCATTTGTTGCTACTGCGGTTAATAGTTATTGTAATTTTCTTCTTGCGAGATTGATTTCATTTTCACTCATTGACTGATTCTTTCTTTTTGTGACATACTGATCAGTTGTTTTTGAAATTTACTTTCATGGATATCCCTGATGCTACTTATTTCTTGGCAGTGCAACTCCTTGTCATTTTTGTAGCTTTAGTTGATATACACCAAGATAGACTTTTTCTCGCCACATGGCACGATTTATTTTGGCGCCAGTTGTTATCAATTATTGTTTCTGTTGGGTTCTTTATTTTCTCTCACGCCTATTGCATGTCTGCAATATTCATGCATACTGTATTATTTGGAAATTATTTGTACTTCTTCATTCTAGCTACACTCGATGAAACAGGACATGAGTCAGTAAAAGGTATTTGAATATCGGAAATGCCAAATATACCTTGTTATTTATGCAACAGTGTTAATTTGATGTTGATTCTTTCTTCTGACACTTGCATCTTGATGTAAGTGATGTCATATTAAGGATTTCTTTTTTCGGTCTTCTCTAATAAGTGAGTAATATTAATTACTGTACATGGAAGAGATTAATTTGTTGTTAGTTTTACTTTTCTGGTTGTTAGAGGTAAAACTGCCTGATATTCGTTCCTATTTTCCCAAGCTAATGCAGCTCCTGAGTTGGTTGGGAAGCTTGGGGATAACTCATTATCGAAACTTAAAGTATTGTACACTCGTGAAAAAGAGCTTTCAGGAACAGAAGTAAGGTATGCTTAGTCTGTTGCTTAGAATCAGTTCATTTGCACTTTGGTTTTCTTTCCCCCATCTCTACGCTGTTGGGAAATGATCAAGGGACCATTTGTCTCCTTTCCTTTTGAACAATAAACTGGTTCACTTACTTTTTACCCAAAGTGGACATTTTAAGCTTTTTGCAAATTGAATTTTTCTAAATTTTCACACAGGTCCTGAAGCGAAAATCATACAGCACTCTAATGCATATAGTAGCAGTGTTCTCAATGATTTTAATCCCTTTAAGGCCCTATGAAATGATAAAAGCCCAAAATTGGGATATTATATATTTTCATTTGATTGGAAAAAGTTTTTAATTAAAGCCTGTAACTTTCTGGATATAAAAATATGAAACCATTGCCTTTCCTAATTTAATGATTTGCCTTGTTTTAGAGTGTGGTTACACTTGGCATGTCTTGTGTGCCAATGGATATTATATTGTTGCTCTTGTGAATATATGGATTCATTGCCCATGACCCTTTTCAAATAGTAAATAAATGCAAGATGCATAAGCAACTTATATATCAACAATATATAAGAAATTACCAAATGGTTGCCAACAGTGTCTTTTTAATGCATCATGATGCCTATGTGAATTTCAATTCTCATAAGTTCTTTTAGATTATCATGCACTTTCTACCAAAAATAGAATAGAATATATCATGCTTTCTATTTAATGCACCCCCTGTGATATACTTAGTAAATCATGTATTTAGAACATATTCTTCCTTGTCCTTGAGACATTCCTTTCTGACTCTTGATGCTTCTTTCTATTGATTGAAGTCATGAGTGTTAGTGTACTGAGCAACAAATTATGTTTTCAACAATCATTGGCTGGTTTTGCACTTTCATATGTAGAATTAAAATCCATGTAACTAATAAGTCCCCCTAATTTACTCTCCTTCCCGCCAAGATAAAATTAAACTGCAATTATTTTTATTAGAGGCAAGTTGAAGTATTGTTATAGATTAAAAAAAGGTGAAGTATTTTTGCTTTTCTATTGCCACATCTTTTGAAGTTTTAAGTAGATATATAACTCAATTTAAAGAGAAAAACCAATTATTTGTGATCAGTGGAGAATAGAGGAAGAGTTCCCTCCCAATTGTTTGTTTTTATGAGAAAATTGATAGCAACTCCTCATTGTTCCAAAGTTACAAAGAAATTTTTGTTTAAAATTATCACTTTTATTCATTATTTGTTTCCATATTATTATTTTTTTGTTTCCTCTTTTTTTAAGGACTTTTGTGATCTAAACTTTTGTTTTGCTTAGTTTTGCATGATGGCATTATTATAGGGGACAATCTTCTTCTGCTTCTTTTTTTTTTTATGTAAATAATATTTTATTTTTTTAGATGTAATGTTCGAAAGATTGTGGCTCCTAGATCCACAAAAATATTATATTTTTTAATTTTAAATGAAAATATATTTTTTTATTATTTTCATACTTTAGAATATTGCGAATCAATTTATGAAGCTTGTAGAAATGTAAAATAATAATAATAAATTTTTAAAAAAATTAATGAGGCTGCAGGAGTGCTTTTACTTGGAGTGTTCCTATATATAACCTATATTGGAGTACTTTTAAGAATAACTGATCTCGTAAATATTACACAAGAGAACTTGTATAAAGGAAGTATCTTGTAGCATGGGGACTGTCGCACCCAGAAATGTGACGCGGACGATGCAAGAGCGGAGGTTCCGGCCTTCGGAAGGGAGACTGGAGAAATGAGAATCGCCACCAAAATTTTGAGGGAAATTTCAGGAAACCATTTAAAGGTGAATAAGAGTGGTCTGCGAAAACAGAAAATAGGTTCGGGAGTCGATTGAGTGTGAGGAAGGTGTTAGGCACCCCACAACACCCGTTCGTAAGAACGGTTACCTAAAGTTTGTTGTACTATATAAATATGGTTTTAAAATTATTTTAATTATCCCTTTTATATTCATGTGTTTGATATAAAAAAATAAGAATTAAGCAAGAAATGTTTATTTATTTATGGGGAGGACTTGACTCAGAATCTGGCTCTGAGGCCTACGTACCCTGTGATAGGGATCAAAGTCTACGTAGTTCGGGCTTCAAAATTGTTGGTAAAAATATTTTTTTAAAGAGAAATTAATTAGAAATAATTCACAATTTTGCAAATAAAACAATTTTTGAAATTTTAATATGTGTGTTTTAAACTGCAAAAAGTAATTTAATTTCAATTATTTTCTCAATTTTTTGAATTTTTGGAAAAGAAAAGGGTTTAAAATTATTTTTTTATTTTTATGATTAGGAATTTAATTGCAGTTCCTGCAGAGCCTTATTAGCTCATACGATAATACAGTTATTCTAAATATCTGTGGAGATTTCAAAATATCTCACCATAAAAGAATTAAATTTATTTATATGTTAGTAATAATTTATTCAAGCAAGCATATATATGTTTTTTAGAGAATTTTAATCATCATACCTGCAAAGCCTTATTGACTTATACAGTAATATGATTATCCAGAATATCTGCGGAGATTCCAAAATCTCACACGATAAAAGAATTAAATTTATTTGATTGATTTAATATATAATTTATATATAAATATTTTTTTTAAAAAATATATCACTATATCTGCAGAGTATTATTGACTCATACAATAATAAGATTATCTTAAAAGTCTACGGAGATTTAAAAATCTCACATGACTAAAAGATATAATCGGTAAATATGATTACAATTTAAATGCATTAATTTGACTAATTAATTTTTCTAAATTACATATTATATCATTATTTACAAATATTATTTATTTATCATAAAAATTGAGAATCTCTATATCAGCGAGAACTTATTATCTCACACGATGATGTTATTAATTTAAATCCCTACAAGGATTCTTGAAATCTCTCATGAGACTTAAATATTTTATTGATTATAAAAGAGAATTAATTTTGATGATGAGTCTTTGGAATCCATATTATTATACAAAATTGATCCTCATACCTGCAAAATCTTATTGATCTTCACGATATAGAATCATTTTAATTGTCTATGCAGATTCTTAAAATCTCACATGTTAAATAGATAATAAAAAAATATTTATATTTGCAATCGGTGCATAATATGAATTTAGCATTCAAAGGAACAGAGAAATAAACTATTTTGACATTGCACTCCTCTTTTGACTTGGAGATATGTTCCTCAAGCATTTGTTTTTTCCAAAATGATTTAATGCTCAAATATGAAATTCAAAAGAACACATGTTAGTAGTGGTAATAGCATCTAATAATTAAAATTAACAAGATCTATATATTACCATCAATCACTCAATTTATCTCCTACAGAAATCAAAATCAAGCTGATGTCTCAACAATCAGATTCAGTTCATATGCCCTTTTATGCTATAAAAAGTATATTTTAGATCTAATTTAACCTTAGTCTGATAAGCATATGAATTCTTTCAATTCTCCTTTTATATATTTTAACAAACATTCTACGGGAGACAATATTCACACAATAATATAAAGCTACTTTCTCTTTAAATATATATATATATATATATTTGTTAATATCCATTATCAATATTTAAACTTTTGAAGCTTCCAAATCCCCTTATTTCAACACCAGTAAATTCCCCTAAAAAAAATCAGTCCCATGATAGCATAAACAATGCAGAAACTCATGCACATATCTGTTGCAAGGAGAGAAGGGAGGAAGGGGTTTAACTCACCAGAAAAGAAGACCCAAATAGATAAACGAAGGATGGGGACTGAATCCTCTTCATGCACTGCATAGATGGTCCGGAACTGGAAGAAGAAAATGCACTTCTCAGCACTCTCTGTTTCTCTTCTCATCCTCTCTCTCGTTCACAGCTTCCCGACTTTTTGCTATGTTCTACCATTTGTGCTCTCTCCTTCCCCAGTTTTCTCATCCGTTTCCTCTTTCCTTTTCATCTCTGCTTTCTCGTTTTGCTGTCCATCTCTGTTTCTACCTCTTGCCTCCTTTTCCACTTCGTTGTCCAGTTTTTTCTCTCGTCCGTCATCGGTCTCTCATTCCTCAAGTTTTCCTCCTCTTCTCTTCCTCGGTCTCTGTTTTTTTTCTTCCTTCTTCTTCGTCTGGTTCGTGTGTGCTTTTTCGCTGAAGCTCTCCTCTTCTCTGTTATCCTTTCTCGGTCTGTGCTTCTCGTCCCCAGTTCTTCGCGTTTTCTCCGTCCCTCCCTCCTCCAGTTTTCCTCCTCTTTTTCCTCAGTTTTCTGCTCTCTTTTTCATGCGTGCATGCTGTCTCCGTTCTCCTTCTCGTTCGTTCTCTTCCTTTCTTTCAGTCTCCATCCCCTTTTTGCATTTTTTTTCCCTAGTCCTCTTCAAAGCAGATGAAGCTTGCGTGTGAGAGTTGTTTGCGTGCTTCCTTTCTGCTCTGTTTTTCTTCTTTCTGCAGTCTGTGTTCTTTCTGCAAAGTGAAGCTTCCCCCTGTGTTTTCGTGTTCTAGCCGAAAGTGTGTGTACGTGCTCTGGTTACTTGCTGCTCCTTCTACTCTGTTTTTTCTTCTTTCTGCAGTCTGTGTTCTTTTTTTCTATTGCTCTCTCTCTGTGCATTTTTTTCTTCTGCTTTGCGTTCGCTTTTGTGTGCGTTTGATCAAGAACGCTTTTCCCTTTGTGTTTTCGGATGGTGGCAGCGTCTGGTTCTACTTTTCTATGCTTTGTTTGTGTGTTTTTCATCTGTTTTTCTTCTGCTTTCTGCTTTACGTGTGGCCGAGTCTGCTCTGTCTTTCCTTTTGTGTTTCGTGTGTGTTGTTTCTTTGTTGTTTTCTTTTCCTATGCTGTAACGTGCATGACACCCGAATGAAGAACTAAATCTGATAGTTAAATTCTTCTACTCCCTTCCATCTGGTCTAATCAAAAGTGTTCGTGTGTGCTGTTTTTGGTTTCTTTCTTTGTGCTGTAACGTGTGCATGAATGAAGGGGCAAACTTAATTTATATTTTAATTTTTTATAACTTATTTTTTATTATGTTTATTAACTTCAAAAATTGGATTAAGGGATTTAAAAATTTTATTTTGGATTAAACAAATATTTTTTGAAACATAATCTTAAAGAGCATTAAATTTTGTTTTTGTATTTTTTATATTTTTTAGTTATTTATTTTTATTTTTGTTAAATTTAGAAAAAGCTCGGATAAAATATGGTGTTCACAGGGACCATAATTCTCAACAACCCTTATTGGATTTAAGGACATCTATATTTTTTATATGAATTAGTTAGTTATTTGTTATATGATTGCTGCGTTGACCTCAATTTAAAAGAAAGGGGGAAAATATCATCTAAATATCAGTAGAGAGTTTTTATATCATAAAAGGCTTTAAAAATATGAAATTTCATTGCATTCACTTGGTGCCTAGCTAAAAATAAGATTTTATGGGAAAAAACTCAGATACCTCTAAAGTTTAATAATTTAATGGATTGTTGTTAATCACGTATGGTTGGTTGCCAAAATTCAAATAGATGTTTGTTTATGCAGGATCAATATTGATACAAATAAAAAATATACTATTAGTTATAGTCATTTGTTAATTCTAAATAAATTGTTAATTATGTAAAATTACTTATCAAAATTTGAAGAGATATTTGTTTATAGAGGACCAATGCATGTACAATTAAATCTATGTTATTAGTTATAGTCACTTGTTAATTATCAATGGATTATTGTTAATTATATAAGTTTGCTTGTTAAAACTTGAGTGGATGCTTGTTTATGCATGACTAACCCTTGTACAATTAAACTTGAGTTATTAGATTTTATAACTTGTTTATTTTTAAATGAGTTATTGTTAATTACATATGGTTATTTGTTAAAATCTAAATAGATGCTTATTTATGAATCAATAGAACCTTGGGGGTAATTAGGTTTTTCTTTAATAAAATTTTATTTTCAAGTAGGCATATGAGAGTGTAGTGAAATTTTATATTTTTAAGAGGAAATTACAGTCAGATTCTATAAAAAGAAGTTTATTACCAAGGGGACTTATGAATTTTACTAAATGCTTTCAAGTCACAATTATGTGCATTGATAATTTAACTAAGAACGTTTCCATAATAAATTTTCTGTTGTGAGATATGAATATAATTTTAGTTATTTTTAATGTCCTTCTTTCATATAAAATATCTCCAAAATTCTTAGATGATATTTTCATGCAATAAAAAAAAAAAAGTTTTCATCGGGTCACAAACAGCAGGTCAAAAAGGAGTCACGATACATGCAGGTGATTTTTCCATATTTTGTCGAAATTTTTAATTTTTTTTAAACTCATTTAGATAAGTGTTATAGATTTATGCCCATTTATTTCAACTTACTTTATAAAAAAGTATTTTTTTAAAAAATATTTTTGTGAATTTTTATAATGCTTACTTAAACTCTTAAAAATAATTAAAATAAAAAAATATGAGAAAATAATCTAATGTGATGAATGAGAAAATGTTTTTTTTAAAAAAAGGAGATATGAGAAGATATCATAAAAATTTAAACTAATAAAATAAAAAATTTATAAAACACTATCATAAAATTTAAAAATAACTAAATAATAATTAACTTTTTATTATTGTAATGAAACGTAAAATAGTGCCTGATTTTTATGAAATCTAAAATAAATATTTTTATGAAATTTTTAAACTATGTAAAAATAACTTATTCTTAAATTTTAAACAACTAGACTCTTAATTGTTTCCTGAATTACTTGCATTTTTAAAAATAAAAACATCTTAAAATTCTTTTTGTGTTATTTATGTTTTTCAAGATATATTGTATTTGATTATTGAAAATTATAGACAATTTGATCAATTATTATTAGAAATCATCATCATTAGCCATTAACTATTGTTATTATTGGTCGATTTTTTAGTTCTAAAATTATTTTTAAATTAACATAAGTAAATAGATTTTTATTTCATTTTGTTTTGAAAACAATTTTAAAAGCGTATTTACAAAATAGTTTTTAAAAACAATAAGTGAAACAAAAATCATACAAGCTCATGATTATTCTCTTACGTTCTTAATGAAACGCAAATTTTGAAAGTCTTATTTTTTTAATATAAATTGAAGTTAGATTAGTTAATTTTATGTTTCAATTTTACTCATATCATCATTATATATATAAAAATAAAGTTTAAGACTATGAGAGAATATCACGTGTTCAGTTTTAGGTTTGTCGCAATTATATATTTTGGGATGCCTTTCATGATATTCTATGCTTTGGAGTGAAATTTGAAGTTAGGTTAAAGATATTTTATTATTTTTTAAAAAATATAAAATATATTATTTAGGTTTGGAGTTAAGCGTGGAATGAATTATTAATTTTTAAATATATATAAAAATTTATTTTTACCTATTTGAAATTCAATTCTGGTCATATTTAAACTTAAATTAATATCTATCTATTTAATAACTCTATCCAACTTATATATATGACAAAATTTTGGGTTCATAATTTTTAAGATATTTATATGCAGATATATATATATATATATATATATTCTGTTTAAATATTTTTAAAAAATAATATGTCTTTTACTATTTTGAATCTATCCTCATGAATTTAAAAAAGTCATAAATATAATTTTTGTTAATATATAAAATTTTTCATAATATTTCCCAATTGTTATAGCTAAAATTAATACTCGTGTATATATATGCTATATATATATATATATATATATGAGGATTAAAATTTAGATTAATATATGCTACATAATATATTTACAGCATAATATATTTTGTACATATATTATGTAGCATATATATGTGCTAAAATTAGTGCTCGTGTATATATATGCTACATAATATATTTTGTATATACATTTAAATTAATATTTATCTATTTAAACACTCTAATCAACCTAAATACATGGTGAAATTTTAAGTTTATAATTTGTGGGGCATTTATATGTAGATATGTAAATTCGGATTCAAATTAAATTAATATATCTGTTTATATATTTTAAAAAGAATATGTGCTTTACTATTCAAATCTATCCTCATAGATTTCAAAAATTATAAATATAATAAAAATTAATGTATGAAATCTGTTTATATACTCCCAATTATTATATGAAGTATGACAGTCATAATTCTGAGTGTGGAGGCATGCATTATATATATATATATATATTAGTAGGATTAAAATTTAAATTAATATATATCTATTTATATTCTACTATTTAAATATATTCTCATAAATTTTAAAAATTATAAGTATGATAAGGTATACTCTCTCCGTTCAAAAACATAAGGCATTTTTAACTAAATTTCACCCCCAATAAAGTAATTATCTACTTTTCAACCAACCCTAGTTTTTTCATATTTACTCCTATTAAACTCCTTACAATAAATATAAAGTTATTACCAATAGAGATATTTTAAAAAAAAGATGATAATTATATATCGAAAGACTAAAAATACCATATATTTTTTAACATATAACGCTTAAAAAGATGTCTTATAGTTTTAAACGGAGGGAGTATATATTATTCTATTTAACTGTTTGGCTCTCATTATGTTAAACTCATATATTAATTTTTCCCATGTTTAGAGTATATATTATTCTATTTAATTGTTTGGGTCTCATTATGTTAAATTCATATATTAATTTTTCCCATGTTCCCCCCCCCCACACTAACTAACTAGGATTAAAATTTAAATTAATATATATCTATTTAAATATTTATAAAAAAAAGAGTATGTGTTTAAAAATCTCTTTTTACCTATTTGAAACTCAATTTTGATTGTATGTATATTTAAATTAATATCCATCTATTTAAACACTCTATCCAACCTAAATAGATGGCCAAATTTTAGGTTTATAATTTTAGGGTATTTATATGTAGATACGTATATTAAGATTCAAATTCAAAAATGTAATCATGTCAGAAAAGAAAGAATCGACAAACAAAAGTGCAGGTAGGAAAAACACTTCAAATGCAATATATAATTTCAGCATTCCAAGATAATATATGCTATTCATCCATCATGATCAATTCCATGTTAGCTTATGTTCAGCATCACGAGTGGTTTACTTTATCCACCCTGTTACCTCAATTTCCACACTGGAACTCCAACACCACCACCAATCATTACTATTATCATAGCCAATCAAAGCCACTCCACCACTTCTCAAAGCAACCGACGCCCACTTCCACCCAACTTGAGCAATCACCAAGGATTTTGGGATCTATTATTTTCATAATAGCTTCTCACACTGAATTTACTAAATTTTCAGCATTGACTTTCAGTGGTTGTGGTTGATTCTTAGTTCTAGCCACATCTCTCAAAACATCAATACCATTGACTAATTCTTAATAAAAACTACTATGTTAATTTGAGATCACAAAGGTACTAGAAAATGTCGATCACAACTCTCACATGACTGAACTTGCAATTCTCCTACTCTCAAAATAAATTAGATCAAGTTAGAATCCCCGAACTCATGACTCATCGACCTTATATCTCATATTGAGAGCCTAACACAATTTTTCCCGTAACATCCCAATTGAAAGAACAGTAAAAGCTAACAAAAGCTCCTAATTAAATTTTTAGTGACTGCCTCATAAATTCCCCTTTTTTGGGTATTATTGCGATATATTCTCCTCCTTCTTCTTCAAGTCTTTTGTCCCCTGTCTCTGCTCTGACCCATACCTCATCTCTCTCACTCTTCTTTGTTTCCCCCACCTCCATCTCCAATCAAGCAGCCAAGTGAGCAACTCAATACACTGATATTATCTCTCAATCCATCCTTCAATTTTCCATTACCTAATCAGTTTTGAAATGTTCTTTCTACTCATTCTGTCCGTCCACGTTCAAACTCTTCTGATTACAAAAAATACTAATAATGGCCTGAGCTAGGTCTCGGCCAAACCTGCACGATACGGTGATCTTTGTGGTGAATCAGGCAGTAAGAACAGAGGCATTTCCCATACAATCCAAACAGAACATGTTGCACTCGCTCTTATTCGAATCGCCATGGATTGAGCAGGTAACGAAGTAGTCTGCTTTAAGCATTAGTTTCAACCATGGAGGGCCCATATCACCCTTGTCGACGTTACCTATTGGGCTCACCTGAATCGGAACCGAATAAGATTAACATTTTTAGCCAGAAAATTAATCAGATGCATATGATGATGAAGAGAGGGTGGGGGGTCAAGCTGAACACGACAAGATTAAAAATACCATTATTGCGAGAGTTAAATACTTACGAATACTTCTTCGTTGGTGATGATTATCAATACGCAACCTCTCCGGCTCCAGAAAATCTGAATCAGATTAGATATCAATCTGCGAGAAGAGACGAAGCAGAACAATGAAATCACCTTCAAAATGGGTAGAAAGAAAATTGAAGGATGGATTGAGAGATAATATCAGTGTATTGAGTTGCTCACTTGGCTGCTTGATTGGAGATGGAGGTGGGGGAAACAGAGAAGAGTGAGAGAGATGAGGCATGGGTCAGTGCAGAGGTAGGGGAAAAAAGACTAGAAGAAGAAGAAGAAGATATCGCAGTAACACCCCTAAAATGCGTATAGAGAGAGAAGCTTTGGGATTTGGAGGTAGTGATGGCCAAGGAAGGGGATGCGTAGACGACGCGGTGACGGCGGAGGAAGGGAAGACGAAGAAGATGTGGCAAGGCCTTGAGGGAGACGAAGTCGAAGAGGAGGTTCTTTGGGAGGGACGGAGGAAGCTCGATCGGCAGCTAGGAGTGAAGACAGAGATACGGTGCGATGATGAAGGATGATCTTGATCGGCCAGGGCACTGAAGCTGAGAGGGTAAGGTTTTTGTAAGGGATAGAAGGGTCTGAAAGGTGAGGAAGAAGACCAGGGCATTTACGAGAAATCACTGTAGAATACACGCATGAGATGGGGCTATTAAGGAACAACACTGATGATGAGTAGTGTCACAGTAACAAAATTGATGGGCTTTATAACATATAAAATTTTAAGAGTACTTAAATTTTTTCTTTTAAAAATTTTATTTTCATGTAGACACCTGAAAGTGTCGCATATTTTTTAGACCCTTCTCCTTTATGTTTGGCAAAAAAAAAAAAAAAACAATTGGTGCTTCTCTTATATAAAATCTCTCCACGGATTCTTAAATAACATTTTCGCAGGGAGGGGGGGGGAATTGTCAGGAGAATGTCAAACCCCTCCTTCACAACTATCTTTCTACTGAATAATTTCATGCTTTAAAATACGCTAATTTTCTGTTTAGTGTGCAGCAATATTTTTCAGAAATGAGATGTCCATCTGGAAAACACTACAACTCCCAATCAACAAATCACCTCCGTCCTCCAACTAAGCCATCAAGTCTTCAAGTGTCAATCCAATTCTCTGAATAAAGTTTCTTCCTTTCTCACCTGTTTAACATCAAGCATGGTTTTCCCTTACGTTTTTTCTGTAAGTTTAACTAGGACAAATGAACAGTCCTTCTATGAAGTATGTACTGCAGGAGAAGAGAGCAGCTAGACAGAAGAGGCATGATAACAATAGCAATGCATTTTAGGAGCACATTCATGGTTATAATTCTATCTCTTAGCACATATGATTAAAAGATTCTTATGACATAATATTTTATCATATTATAGCTATGCCATTCTGCACGTGTAGGTCAAATCTCTCATTCTGATATGAAAACTTTCTTCACCTATAATCCCTTGCCTAAACAAACTTCTGTACTTGATTATGACACAATTAATCACCTGGTCATGGAAGAATTATTGTCTCTCACGAAGGTTTCGAAGATATGTTTCGTTTTTTATGCTTCGAACGGTACCATAGCTTATAAATTGAAAAGAGCTAAGGTTATTGGGTTCAGTATTTTTCTATTTTATGTTTTTTATTTTCTTGTATTTTTTAATCTAGAGTTCTATTGTCTTCCCTTGATTGCAATTACGCATGGCTTTTTCTTGATGTGTTCACTTTTGATTTCTAACTTCTTTTCCCCCTAACTTGAAGAGAATAAAGTAGAGATTATATAAACATGCTGGAGAAGTGCTCTTGATGTACCAATCTCATACACACATCTTGAATTGTTGAGGAATTCAATTTTCTTTCATTTTAAAAATATTTTAATTTAATAATCTATTTTTTGTCACTTTTCACGGGAGCATTAAATTGAAATTGAAATTTTTACAAAGCTACCTATCATAGACCAATTGTTGCTTATGATACAATTTTCAAGCATCAATGAAGAACCATTATCCTTATTTTGATAGATTAATTATGTTTCAGGTGCTTCAAGAGTCGACGATCTCTTACAAAAGAAGTTCAGGAAGGTGTCAATTGGGCTATCGATGATGGAGTGGACGTTGACATCTCATTACATATGCAAATGCTTATGAATAGGTAATTTGAATACTAACCAGTATGAAGCTTTATAATTTAAGGCCAGCTCACTTTATACCCACACACACACTAAACTTTGCTGCCCTCAAAAGGAGTTCTGCTTGCCTCTTTTATGCCTAGAAAACTTAAACTGTTGTATTATGGTGGGCAAGGCCAAGGACAATAGCAACTAATTAAGGTATTCAATCTTCTAATAAATTCAATTTTGGTATTCGATCTTCTAATAAATTCAATATTGGTATTCAATCTTCTAATAAATTCAATTTTGGTATTGTTGTAAAATATAGTTTAATATGAAGAGTAGAGAAGGATAAGATAATGCAAGAAATGAAGAGAAAACAATGGAGGAGAATTCTTATTCATTAGTATACATATGCTTTGGACATGACCTTTATTTATAAGCCTCCAGCCACTCAAGTCCTATCCTAATGTTACGAAGATATAATGAGGCTTATAATAGTGTATTATATAACATTTGAAGGTTATAAACTATTAAGATCAGAAACTCCTTCCATGCCATTCATGAGGACATTAAGGATAAAGGAATTCTAAGGATTATGAGTTATGGACATCCATAACATAATATTTATAATACTCTCCCTTGGATGTCCATAACAAACATTGTGCCTCATTAAAACCTTACTAGAAAAAAACTCAATGGTATAAAAACCTAGTGAAGGAAAAAGAGTACACAATATTTTAAATATTTACAAATGTTGCCTCATTAAAAACTTTTTTAGGAAAATCCAGTGGGATAAAACCTTAGAAAGGGAAAAAAAGAATACAACATAATATTTACTCCCTATAGTCTTCCCTTGGTAACAATTTCACTCCATTCCCTTTAATGACATCATCACTTTATGTCTCTAAGTCTGCACATTCCAATTCCATACACTAACTTCTCAAATGTTGAAGTTGGTAGTGTCTTAGTAAGCAAATCTGCAAGATTATCACATCAGTGAATTTGCTAAGCATCTATATCACCGCTCTTCCAACGGTCATGAGTGAAAAAAGATTTTGGAGGAATATGTTTTGTTCTATCTCCTTTGATATATCCTCCTTTCAATTGAGCTATGCACACAGTGTTATCCTCAAATAATATTGTCGAAATCTTTTTTTCTAACAATAAACCACACATCTTTTGGATATGATGGATCACTGACCTTAGCTAAACACATTCTCTACTTGTTTCGTGAATTGCAATTATTTTAGTATGATTTGATGAGGCAGCAGCTAAAGTTTGTTTTGTTGAACGCCAAGATATTGCTGTACCCCCACAAGTAAACAAATATCCAGTTTGTGATCTACCTTTATGTGGATCTGATTGAAATCCTACATCTGCATAACCAATAAGTTGTGATCCAAATTTATTAGAATAAAATAATCCCATATCAATTATCCCTCGTAGATATCGAAATAGGTGTTTAACTCCATTCCAATGCCTTTTTGTTGGGGAAGAACTAAATCTTACTAATAAATTTACAGCAAATGCAATATTAGGTCTTGTTGAATTAGCAAGATACATCAGTGCACCTATAGTAGTAAGATATGATACTTCAGGACTAAGAAGTTCTTCATCTTTCTCTTAAGGGCGAAAAGGATCTTTTTTTCTTATCAAGAGATCTTACAACTATCAGAATAGTTAATGGATGTGCTTTATCTATGTAAAATCGCTTCAATATTTTTTCAATGTAAGTTGATTGATGAAGAAAAATTCCATTTGCTAAGTGCTCGATTTGTAAACCGAGATTTTGTTCTTCTTAGATCTTTCATTTTAAATTCTTTCTTTAAACAATCAACTGCTTTCTGGAGCTCTTCAAGAGTTCCAATTATATTTAAATCATTCACATAGACAATAATTATAACAAACTCTGACTCATTTCTCTTTATAAAAACACATGGAGAGATAAAATCATTTTTATAACCTTCATTCAACAAATATTCACTGAGATGATTATACCACATCCTTCCAGATTGTTTCAATCCATATAAAGATTTATGCAAACGAATTGCATATTTTTCTCGAGAATCTTTACATGCTTCTAGCAATTTAAATCCTTTAAGGATTTTCATGTAAATTTCTGTATCTAAAGAGCCATATAGATATGCTGTAACAACATCCATTAGGCACATATCAAGTTTTTTGTGTACTGCCAAACTAATTAAATATCTTAACGTGATTACATCCACCACAGGAGAATATGTCTCTTCATAATCAATACCAGGTCTTTGCGAAAATCATTGTGCTACTAGTCATGCTTTATATCTAACAACTTCATTTTTTTCATTTCGTTTTCGCACAAATACCCATCTATATCCAACTGGCTTTACACCATAGGTATTCAGACTACAGGTCCAAAAACTTCACGTTTTGAAAGTGAATTTAATTCTGCTTGAATTGCATCTTTCCATTTTGGCCAATCATTTCTATGTCTACATTCTTCAACCGATTTTGGTTCTAGATCCTCATTTTGATTCATTATTTCCACAACAACATTATATGAAAATATGTCGTCGATGATTATATTTTTTTTGATTCCATCTTTTTCCTATGGTGACATAACTTATTGAGATCTCTTCATTATTTTCAGGTACCTGGACCTCTTCTGGAGTGTTTTGATTAGTTGTGTCTCCATACTCTTCTAGAGTACCAACCTCCTCTACAATGCCATCTTTATTTTATGTTCCTTTCTTCTTTCTAGGAATTTTATCTTTGGAACCAATTGGTCTACCTCGTTTCAGACGTGGCTTAGATTCATTTGCACTTTCTAATTGTCATACTGGGACATCAATTCTAATAGGAACATTTTCAGCTGGAATATGAGATTTGGTAATTCTTTTAAGGTCAGTAAATGCATCTGGCAATTGATTTGCAAGATTTTACAGATGAATTATTCTTTTAACTTCAAGTTCACATTACTTTGTACAAGGATCTAGATGAGATAATGATAATTCATTCCATGTAATTTCTTTCTCCAGCTACTTATTTTCTCCCCCTAGTGTTGGGAAAATTGTTTCATCCAAATGGCAATAGTCAAAATATACCGTGAATAAATCTCCAGTTAATGGTTCTAGATACTTGATTATAGAAGGAGATTCAAAACCAACATATATTCCCAACCTTCTTTGAGGTCCCATCTTTGTGCATTGTGGTGGAGCAATAGGAACAAACACCGCAGATCCAAAATTTTAAGATGGGAAATATTTGGCTCCTGACTAAAAGCCAATTGTAATGGGAAAAATTTATGATAACTTGTTGGCCTGATGCGCACAAATGCTGCTGCATGTAAAATCACATGTCCCCATGCAGAAATAAGAAGTTTTGTTCTTAAGAGCATTGGTCTAGCTATTAATTGGAGGCATTTAATGAATGATTTTGCTAAACCATTTTGAGTGTGGACATGAGCAACAGATTTTTCAACTGTTATTCCAATTGATATACAATATTCATCAAAAATTTGTGATGAAAATTCACTTGCATTATCAAGACGGATTGTCTTAATTGCATAATCTGAAAACTGTCCTCTTAATCGAATTATCTAGGCAAGTAATCTAGCAAATGCTAAATTATGTGTTGATAACAAACACACATGTGACCATCTTATAGATGCATCTATTAAGACCATAAAATATCTGAATGGTCCACATGGTGGATGGATAGGTCCACATATATCCCTTTGGATACGTTCAAGAAAAGTAGGAGATTCAATTCCCACTTTCACAATTGAAAGTCTTTTAATTAATTTTCCTTAAGAACAAGCAGCACATAAAAAATCCTTAAATTGAAGAATCTTCTAGTTCTTCAATGGATGTCCATGTGAATTTTCAATAATTCTTTGCATCATAGTTGAACTGGGATGGCCTAACCGGTCATGCCAAACGATAAATGTATCTTGATTGGTAAACTTCTTATTGACTATTGTATTTATTTCAACTGTACTAATAGTTGTGTAGTACAAACCAAAAGATAATGTGGATAATTTCTCTAGAACACATTTCTTTCCAGATCTAAAATCTGTAATATGTAGATATTCAATATCTTTCTCATTTATAGTCTCAATATGATATCCATTTTGTCGGATATCTTTAAAGCTTAATAAATTTCTTTGAGACTTAGATGAATATAATGCGTCATCTATAATAATTTTTGTTCCTTCGAGTAATATTATAATTGCTCTTCTGAAACCATCGATTAATTTAGTATTACTCGCTATGGTATTAACGCTTCCATCTCTTATTGTTAAACAAGTAAAATATTTTTTATCTTTAAGTATGGTGTGCGTTGTAGCACTATCCATAAGACATATATCTTTATTCTTGTGTCCAATGAAAGAAAAGGGAATATTCATATTCTTCAACAAAAAACAGAGAATGTATTAAAATAAATACTTAATAAAATAAAATTTATTCATAGCAATAATGCTTTTATTACAAGAAAACAAGAAAGCTAAATGAAACATAACCTAAATTACAAGAAAAACAAGAAACATAAATGAAACATAATCCAAATTATTTTAATTATTTTTCAACCAAACTTGTCTAATCTTGATTTTCAAAGAAATCAGCCACCTCCAAGTGTGCTATTGCATCAAGACCATTAATATTATCCAACTCATTGATATCATCATTTTCGTATGCAAAATGTGCCTCAACATCATCATTTTGAAAAGTAAAATTTGATTCTACATTATTTGAATTTCTTTTGATGGAGGCTTGATAAAGCTTTGCTAGATGCTCAAGCGTATGACAGGTATGTGACCAATGCCCCTTCATACCACACCTATAACACTGATTTTCAACAACTTTTGAAGGGCTGCTCTTATCACTTTTTTGTCTTTCATTATTTTTATTCTTTTGGTGACCATTAGGATTATAACTAGTATCACCACCACTATTATAATGGTAATTAGCACGTCCCCTGCCACGACCACGTCTACGGCCATAGCCACAACCACGACCTCGACCACGGTAATTACTACGTATAGTCACATTCGCTTCAGGGAATGGAGCTGATCCAGTGAGACGACTTTCATGATTTTTCATTAGCAGCTCATTATTTTATTCAGCCACAAGAAGGCAAGAAATTAATTCAGAATACTTTTTAAAACCCTTTTCACGATATTACTATTGCAGGAGCACATTTGAAGCGTGAAAAGTTGAAAATGTCTTCTCTAATAAGTCCTCATCATTGATTTTCTCACCACATAATTTCAATTGAGAACTTATTTTAAAAACTGTTGAATTATATTCACTTACAGTTTTAATATCTTGCAACCTCAAATGCATCCATTCATATCAAGCTTTAGGTAAAATTATCATTTTCTGGTGGTCATATCTTTCTTTTAGGTTAATCCACAATTCTAGTGGATCTTTTACTGTAAGGTACTTAGCTTTTAGCCCTTCATGAAGATGATAACGAAGGAATATCATTTTCCTTGGCCTTATCTTGACTACTTGCTTGATTTCCAGGTAAAATTGCATTTCCTAAACCTCTGGCGTCTAGGTGAATTTCAGCATCTAGCACCCATGATAGATAATTCTTTCCCATAATATCAAGAGCCGTAAATTCAAGTTTGGTAAGATTTGCCATGATTCAAACTAAAATAATAATAACAATTAGAATTATACAAAATTAATAAATAAAGCAAAATAAATAAATATTATAGTAAAAAAATATTTCACACACATATGTTAAAATATAATTTGTAATAAAACACAATAAAAGAGACACAATATAAAGAAACACAAATATAAATAACCAAACTTACAAAACAAATAAAGCATAATAAATATAAAGAAATGCAGTAAAGCAAATAAATTGATGGACAAAACAAATTGTATTAACAACATAAATTGATCAATACATAAACATAAACAAACACAAAATGTATAATATGTATATATAGTATTAATTTAATGGAAGACCAAAATAATAATAAAAATAATAAAGCAATGAATAATAATAATAACAATAATAATAATAATCATGATGATGACATCAAATACATAAATATAAAGAAATAAAAATAAGTATATCAATCTCCATAAAAAATAGATTACAACAAATAATAAAAATAAAGCAATTGATGTTAAATGAGACTTGATTAAATTAAATTACTAATCACATAATTATTTTCAAATGAATAAAATGGAGGAAATTTAAAATTACTTCATAATTAAGAAAAAAGAAATTATAGGAAAATAAAACAATAAAATATAAGAACAACATAACCATGAATGTTAATAAAATAATGATATAAAATATAGTTATATATATATATATAATATAAGAACACATTAATCTAACTAAAGCTCATATCTTATTATCAGAGCCAATTTGTGCTGATAACGTGTTATAAAATATAGTTTAATATGAAGAGTAGAGAAGGATATAATAATGCAAGAAATGAAGAGAAAACAATGGAGGAGAATTTTTATTCATTAGTATACATATGTTTTAGACATGACCTCTATTTATAGGCCTCCAATCATTCAAGTCCTACCCTAATGTTACAAAGATATAATGAGGCCTATAATGGTGCATTATGTAACATTTGAAGGTTATAAGCTATTAAGATTAAAAACTCCTTCCACGCCATTCATGAGGACATTAAGGATAGAGGAATCCTAAGGATTATGAGTTATGGACATCCATAATATAATATTTATAATAGTTATTCAATTTTTTGTAAATTACTTGTACAATGTGATTCCTTTTGGCTCTCCATGTGTTTAAGAGAAGTACCCAATGTGGGTTTATTTTATAGTCAATCTATTATGTGATCTCTGTTATTAAATATTTTTGTTTTCTAGATGGACCCTAAACGTTTTACTCCCCTAAAACATCTTTAAAAATAAAAACATGGCATTTGCTGACTTGGTACATCAAAGAAGAAAGAACTAGAACCTTTGAGAATATATAACATGTGCCACATATCTATATGGCGAGTTTTTGATATATCAATATAAATATAAATTTGAATTTCAAAATTAGTTTGACTATTAAGTCTAATAATATGATTATTTTTTATTTATTATTATGTAAGGAAAATATGTTAGCTTTAATAAAATTAATTAGTGAATTTTGTAATTAACATGCCTACCTCCCCAAAAGTATGTTTTTCTCTATTTGGAGATGAATTGGTCACAGATCTCATTCAAATAGATGTTAGAACTTTAGAGTGAGTGAAAATCTTTACTCATTATAGGCTCAAAAAATAAAGACAAAATTTATATAAATGAAATATTCAAGAAAAAGAAAAATAATTGAATAAAAGAATTTCTGAAAATTTAATCATCTTAAATGTGTCAATATTAATAATATTAATAATATTTATTTTAAATGTTTTAATTCTAACCCGTGCAACACAGAGGAAGAAGTTTAGTTTAAGAGAAATCACTGTAGAATACACGCATGACATGGGGCTATTAAAGGAACAACACTGATGATGAGTAGTGTAACAGTAACAAAATTGATGGGCTTTATAATATATAAAATTTTAAGAGTACTTAGATTTTTTCTTTTAAAAATTTTATTTTCATGTAGACAATTGGGAGTGCCGTAAATTTTTTAGGCCCTTCTCCTTTATTTTTGGCCAAAAAAAAAATAATTGGTGCTTCTCTTATATAAAATTTCTCCACGGATTCTTAGATAACATTTTCGCAGGAAAAAAAAAAAATTGACCGGGTCAAAAAAGACTTATGATTCATGAAGATTATTTTTCCATATTTTGTCGAAATTTCTGCGTACCTGTTGTATTTTCAGTTGGCACAAGCAAGTGCTCAATTTAAACAAAACTAATTTAAAGAGGAACTTATAATTGTTACTTTCTTATTTCATTAGTAAAATATTAAATTAGTTATCAATGTTTCGTATTATTATTATTATTATTACTTGAATTTCATGTAATACATAAAGCAATTTAATCATTATGTATATGTAATGCAATTTAGTCATATTTATAATGCACGATCATCAAAACATAATTAATTTCACTTACATTTTCCTTTGCCATCTCTCCTTATTAAAAGTTTTCAATCTCATTTACTTTGTTTAGAAATTCAATTGATTAAAATATTTCCTCTCCATTTTATTTTATTTTATTTTGAGTTAATATCCCCATGCTTACACAGGTAATTTAAAAAACTTTAAATACAAAATTATAAAACGCTTTACGTACATATATTATAAAACTATGAAATCACTTTGACATATTTTTAAACACACGTCCCCATCAAAGAAATTAATGAGGCTAAAGATGTCATTACCATCAACCATTACAATTGACTAAATAAAATTTCTATGATTCAAGAAATTCAATAAACCAAATAAAGTAACTGATTAAGCTATCAATAGAGTTGAACTCATAAGGTAACGTCTTAATGTAGTGAATTATAATGCACGAGTCAATCATGAATTCTTGAACATAAGGAACAAAAGGAAGAACCATTCTCATAGAAAAGTTAATCATGAAAAGTAATCAGATTAAATGGTAATATATTATTCAATTACCACCCAAATGAAAGCATTGTGAAATATGATAGACTACACTATGATAAGAACTCCTTGCCATGACCACAAGACTTCCTCCACATCTACCATGGAGATCATTAGGATTCAGGACCCTATTGTATTGTCTTCCCAATGCAAGAGACAACAAAGCCATTAGTTCTCATTCTGGAAGTAATTTAGCAAGTAATATTAAAATTTGAGTTACATTTTTATAGTCACGTGTTTCAATAAAGTGCAATTGAACTTTCAAGGGTAACAAACTGCAAAATTGTCTAAAACATCACACTTCAACCAAAATCTTAATTACAATGCATGGAAGGCTTTTTTAGAACACACCAATAGTGGCTAATGGACCATTAAATTTTGGACATCTTTGCATCCATAAAACCTGAAGGTTATAAACCAATGTAGCAAATAAAATTTTGTAGCACATGGACCAATGAAGAATATAAAAATTTCGGATAAATGCTAGTTGTTTTACTTAAATCATTGATAGCTTCCTCCTCTGCCCCTTACTATCCAAATGCAAAATTTACTCCCTAGAAGTTGCGGAAGGAAAGAATCATAAAATGGTTATCTTTGTAAATGAAATTAAGACTTACCCTTTCTCGACACTGAAGAGGAGCAAGGGATACAAATGGAGCTGCTAAAATGAAAATTATAAAAATAAATAAATGACAAAGATACAATGGATTCAAGTAATGGATACAAGAAAAGTGGTCCACTATGTGAAGTTGCTAACCATTTTTAGATGCCTTTTCTGGGTAGCGATGAGCAGCCTTTCTTTTTGGCCAAATGGGAGGTACGTGTTCACTTGTTCCATTCTTTTGAACTTTCAAGAAATACTTCTATGCATGACTCCATATTTGCCAAAGTGCAGTAGGAGAAGTAAATATATTATACAGCTTTGCAAGAAAAAAATATCAGAGGTAAAAGCAGACCATGTCACAGACATGGAAAATTACCATGAGAAAAATGATGAAACAATTAAACATTTTTTGCATCCTGGAATGAATCTGTCTACATGGCAATCACTACACTCTAAAAATCACATCCATGACTCACTCATATTGCCAATCCAGTAACTAAAAAGAGAAATTCATTGTATAATCCAAGATGAGTTTAAAACTTAACATCTTTTTGATGTAACCTTAGGATATATTCAGACATATAAAAGGAAATTCAGGGGAGGGAAAGAAGTGGAAAAGAAATATCTAGCAGGTCAGAATTATTATCCTAAGGGTACAGCAAATCAGGATTTGGTCATTATGTGTTCAGGGTGGTTATAGATTCAGTTTAGAGGCTGGAGTCACATCATTTATGGCTTGCTTAATATTTCTTTGTTGTTTTGGATAGCACTCAGGACATGTTTTGATTGTTAGATAGGAGTGAGAAGAGTACTGGTCTCTCAAACACCAGTGAGGGAGTTGTTATGTTGTTGCTTTCATTCTCTTTGTTGTAATCTTATTTCAGTATTAGGGAATAGGATATTGGCTAGAGTTAGTGGCCTTTCTTTTTGTGACACTAATTCGGCTATTTGATTTAATATCAAAACCTCAGAATTTCCCATATTTGGTCGGTTCTTGCATTTATTTCCTTATTAGAAATTTGTTATAGAGCAGAGTTCGGAGGTTTTGATATTATGCAGCAGAGTTCTATCAGTTCTCTGCTCAATAAACCTTACAACAAACTGCAACATTATTTTCCTTAGTATATGTCCTGGGATGTCACACCCTAAATTTTTAAAGTATGACCGGCTGGAATACAAGAAAACTCATATTCCATAAACCTAAACCCATATATTATCTGACATATTAATTACCCAAACTCATTGTATAATCATCGTTTGTATTAAACAACTACTAATATGAATAAAATATTTAACTTGTTGTAAAAATTTCTGCAAAGTCTCCCCTGTAAGTTGGACTACCCAAAATCTTTACAACCTGCCAAAAGAATACCCATACAGCATTTGAAGTTCTACTCCAATACAGTATATATGTACAATCCTAAAATAATTCAATCCAGGATCCTACCTATAAGATTCGTGGAGCGAATCTAGAACAAAACCAAGATACTTAAATATTTACATTAATCCACAATCTGGACGGAGCAACAAAATACTTCTTATTTCAAGGAGTCCCACGAGATCAAATGAAGAGTAGGTTCACTTCTACTATCTGAAAACCCAAAAATTCTTCTAGTAAATAACATTCCCAAATAAAAATAATATTAAACAAAAATGATAATTATAAATGTATAATAGGAAACAAAAGACTAATCTAATTACAGAAGGTATTAGAAAATAAAAATATAATTTAATCTTGATAATTGAGTGAAGAAAATAGAAAGGGAAAGTAAAGAATCGTGAACAACCATTTAGAAATATAACTTTCTATATAAAATAGATCACAAAATACAATTCTTAAGAGCAAGAATATGACTTTGAAAAACTTATTTTCTGTTAGGACCTCAACAGAATGAATAACAGGCGTGGACACATAGTCCATGAGGATAAGTAACATCCGGCGTGGCTAGAAGCCACGAAAAAAAAAACAGGCGTGGATTATGTCCACAAAATTACACCCTCCATTCCACATGTGTTGGCTGACACACGGGACTAGCACCTCCAATGTACCCTGCTAGTTAGGTATGTTGTGGCGCGCCAAGGGCTAACGATACTGTCATTAGCAAACAGTATTCTGTATTCAGTCCTGTAAAACATTTTTGGCATGCATGGAATCTATAAACTCTTGTAATTCAAATTGTTCTTTAATTTGGAAGATATAAACAATCTTTTCATGGTAATTTATCTAATCCATGCATGTATGATATACACACACACACACATAAGTGTATATATATATATATATATCTACATTTTAAAAATGAAATACTATGAAAATATCTACATGATTAAAGTTGAATCATAATCAAACTAATTACATATGAATGAACTAAATCTTAAGATACAAATAAAATAAAATAAAAATCAATTCAAAACAATTAAGGTAATTAAATAAGGTAAAAGAAAGATCATTGCTTCTATATATTAGGGAAAATTATTTACTTACCTGGTATGCTGCCAAGTTCTAAAAATTCTCTTTTATCAACTTCAATGTAGCTTCTCCTCTTCTGGAACCCCTATTAGATATAATAAAACTTTAATATCTCTTTCTACAATTTGAATCAATTTTTCATATGTCCACTTTTATGCCTCCTAATTTCTCCATTTTTATTCTTAGTCAAACTAATGGCATTGTTATTATTATATAATCCTAATTATGCTTCTAAATCATCCTTTGCCTTTGTATTAACATATCATAATTTCCTTGTTCAGCAACAAAATTCAAGACTTCAATTTTAATATTAACTAAAGAAACAACTCTCCCTTTAATTGTACAGCTCTAACTCAAAGGGGCAAGAAAAGAGTTTAAAATTTAACATCTAAAGCAAGAAAAATATCAATATTCAGTATATATACTAGCAACACAAAGATGAGAATGAAAAATTCAATTAGCTAATTTAGCATGGTAGAATAGAGAATAGAAGAAAACATCTACAGCATAGAGAATAAGAGAAAGAAATCATTAAGCAAACCTCCAATAATGACAAGTCCACTACTGAACATTCATGCATGGAAAGAAGGGAGGAGGAGATCACGGTTCCCTCAAGTTTTCAGCAATAGTGTGTGGTTTTTTTTCATTTTCATTTTTTTTGGTGCTGTAACAGACCAGCAAGTGGAGAAGAAAAAGAAATGAAGAGCTAAAGAAACAAAGGACCCGATGTAGATGAATGACGAAGGAAGAAGAATGGAGAGTGAAGGTCGGTGGAAGCTTAGAGAATTCTCTTTCCCTCTCTCGCTCATCTGCTCTGCTCTGTTTTTATTCACTCTTTTCTATTTTTTTTATCGACAAGGAAGAAGAAGACTTAAATAAAAGATAATGGGGGAAAATTACAGGAAAAACCCAAAATTATTTGACAAAATTACAAAATACTACCCACAAGATTTTTTTTAATTACTACTACTATTATTTTAGTTATATATATATATATATATATATATTATTTTAAGATTATTACATGGGACGACTCATGAGAATCTGACCTCCAAAAACCCTACAGAAAGAAATTTAGACCCAACTTAGTCTTTCAACCTATCTTAGTCCGTCAAAAATCTTGATAAAATTATCCGTTGACTTTTTGAAGTAGAGGTTTGAGCCTAAAAGTTTTTTGCTAGTTACTCACAATTCTCACCACTAGATTAGACCACCATTATGGCATATTGTCTAAGCTTCAGGTAGTTCTAGGAATAGTACCAAAGTCTATGTGACCAGGTATTTTTAGACTTCAGAATTTAGTCGTTGCTGTTCCCTGATCCTTCAAGTTTTAGCACATAATATGATAAGTCAATGATCGACACCTCAAGTCATAAAAGCTTAAGGTTGAGAACGTATCAGGTATATGTGATCATTGAGATGTTCTTACAACTGTTTCACCAAGAAGGGGGTTTGGGTACCTATCTCTCAAATGTCTACTATGCAACTATATGAAGCATTTTGTCATTTTCTTCTTGTGCTCGAAATCAAGCTTGGATAAGTTTGGACTACATAATATAGCAAAGTGTTTGTTCTTTTGTTTTGGACTGCTCACAGGGTATTTGATGAGATAATGCCAAGGATATGAATGATGCTAAGATCTAACAGTTCATGCTTCCTTGTTTTACCATTCTTGATCATGCCTTATATGACAACAAATTCACCAAAATTTTAAAAGCGACATTACTAATATGCTTTCTTTACCATTAACAAAAAATTCAATTAGACAATATAGCACTTTACCATATTCCATCAATACGATCTACAATGAGCTTTCCTTGTTTAGGTACAAATCCTAATTTGTTTAGTGACTTAAATGTGTGACCTGTGATTGCTCTCATAAGTGAACGAGATCACAATAACAAATTACTCGGAGTATTTCAAGTGTCGAACCCACAGGAAAGTTATATTTTTACTAATTTAAATAATTAATAGTTCAAGAAAAATAGATAAAATGGATAATTTTGATGAAAATATAAAGAATAAAAATAAATAAAGAAAATAATGATGATAAAAACACAATCATTTGAAGCGTTGGAATTTAGGATTCACTCTATAGGTTGCTAGTTTCTATCCTTTGAGTTGACTCGGATCAATTATAATGACAACTATTCCTAAAGTGTCCTAATATTCTCCCGAATTATTAGTCCCTTTTTAATTAGTGTTGAATTCGTTCCCACGATACCCAAGCAACTAATTAAACTGTGAAACTATAGTTTAAGTCATAATAAATTTCTAGAACTATCCCTAGCCTAATTATTTATATTTATTTCTCTATATTTAGGTTCTCTTTTCACCTCCCAATTCATCAAGATTACCCATAAATTTGATTAAATGGTGGCCAGTCATTAAATCAATATGAAGAACAAAAAAAATAAATATATGTAAAAAAAGCAAAAATATTCATAAATATAAATGCAAGGAGTCAAAACAAAGGAAATAGAAAATTAACTCCCTAATTGGGCTACATTTTTATCCCAACTGGGTAATTTGATGTAAAAACTTCATTAACCATCACCTTCCTTCCTCAAACTACCTTCTACCTTGAATTTGCTGCTAGCATTTTATAAATCTCCTCCCTTTCTTCAGCTGTCATATTACTTGGATCACATCAAGCTACATTATCAACTTTTGATTGGCATTCAACATTAAGCACATCATGAAAAAAATCCATCAAGAGTATGTGTGGAAATTGGTGATGGAGACATTGGCTTATGAGGAGATTATAACATTCCTAGGCCTCATGGAACAATTCACTATTTTGCTGTGTGAAGAAGTGAATCTTATCCCTTAATTCTGAAGTCTTCTGAGGAGAATAATATTTCAATATAAATTGCTCATACATCTTCGTCCAAGAACTATGGAAGCTTCTGGTAATCATAAAAGCTATTGACAAGCTTCTCCTTTTAAACAGTACGGAAAGCAATGCAGCTTTAAATCATCATCCGATAGATTATTTAGCGATAGTGTATCAATTACCATATAAAATTCTTGTATAAAATCTAAGGCATCTTCAGTTCGGTGCCCGTTAAAATTAGGTATCGCATTTAAGTGAATATTCTTAAATTCATAATTATGTGCTCTCGTACTCAGTTGGATGCATGACAGATTAGATGTGATGAATGGGCGTTGAATATCTCTAAATGTAATGGATGGCTCTGGAATAGTTTCATCACCCATCTTTCTTCTTCTTTGAGATCTATTTTTCCTGCAAAACTGTTCAATTTCTAGATTAATAGGAATCAAATTTAAATCACCAGAAATTCTCAATTGTATAAAAATTAATAATAAATAAATAAAATTTAAAATTTAAAATTAAAATGAACTAAAAATTAAATAGTTAGTAAATTTGTGACTTCCCTGGCAACAGCACCAAAAACTTGATTGCTCTTACAAGTGTACGAGATCACAGTAATAAATTACTCGGAGTATTTCAAGTGTCAAACCCATAAGGAAGTTACACTTTTACTAATTTAAATAATTAATAGTTCAAGAAAAATAGATAAAATGAATAATTTTGATGAAAATATAAAGAATAAAAATAAATAAAGAAAATAATGATGATGAAAAATACAATCACTTGAAGCATTGAAATTTAGAATTCACCCTATAGGTTGCTAGTTTCTATCCTTTGAATTGACTCGGATCAATTATAGTGACAACTATTCCTAAAGTGTCCTAATATTCTCCCAAATTATTAGTCCCTTTTTAATTAGTGTTGAATTCATTCCCACGATACCCAAACATCTAATCAAACTGTGAAGCTATAGTTTAAGTCATCATAAATTTCTAGAACTATCCCTAGCCTAGTTATTTATGTTTATTTCTCTAGATCTAGGTTCTTTTTTCACCTCCTAATCCATCAAGATTACCCATAGATTTGATTAAATGGTGGCTAGTCATTAAATCAATATGAAGAACAAGAGAAATAAATATAATTAAAAAAAGCAAAAATATTCATAAATATAAATGTAAGAAGTCAAAATAAAGGAAATAGAAAACTAGCTTCCCAATTGGACTACATCTTTATCCCAATTGGGTAATTTAGAAATACATAATAAAATCAAATAACACTGTTCTAAAATCCCAAATTATGAAAAATGATCACAGAGAAAATTAAGGAGTAAAAAAGAAATAATTTTAATTTGTGAAACTCCTCAATGATCTCACTTTCAACCTTCAGAATGCTTCTACGAGCTCCAAATATCTTAGAGAGAAGAATTCTTGAGGTACTCAGATAAGTGATTGGATGCCTTTCCTCTTGATAGAGAAGTATTTATAGTTAAAGTGGAGGCTCCTTCTTTTGTTCCTTGTCGATGCGAGACTCTAATATATATATATATATATATATATTCTCTTTTCCTTCTTTCTTTCTATTTGGTTTATTCTTTTTCTCTGCAAAATATAAAGATAAAAAGATATGAGTGGATTTTGTATTAAAATTTTTTTTATCTTATAATTAACTGATGAGGGAAAAATATATAAATATCAATTAAATAGATATGAAATCTTAATAAATAAAACCAAACTCAAACTAAAATCTATACCTATTTAATTATAAAATATGCATTTATCAACCTGCATAGTAATAAATAGTTGAGTCTTCAAGGTTTGGTGAAGTAGCCATGATATGAGGAAATATAATTACCTTTATCCTTACCAATATTAGCACTGGTGATTAAACGATTAGGTTTCCCTTCAATATCAAGAGCAAGATGGTCAAATATGAATTAGTAGGGAAAAAAACAAAGAAAAAAGAGTGAGAAAAATAAACATAAATATCTTATTTCCATCATGCAGACACAAATTTGAGCCAGTCAACAAAATAATATTCTTTTACTTCATTTAATTACAAAAAAACCCATAAATATGAAGGAAATTAAGCAATCCCAGCCCCGGCATTAGGCAAAAACCAAATCTCACATACTAAGGAAGCACACATGTGTAAGCTAAAAAAGTACTTACTTTCAAATCGGCCCGAGAAGTATAAATTTGCAGTAGCATGGATCTTATAAGCCAAAAAATAAATGTTCCTTAAATTGCCCGTGCAAGGCTTAGACGACTAAATGAAAAACAAAACGAACCTAGAACATCGAGGGCATCACCAATCTTCCACTCTGACTTACACTGAGATCGACGGAGCCAAACAAATCCTCTAAGAAGGGAAAAAGTGAACAAAAAACAGACCAGAGACAAACGACGCACAACAGGATAGTTGGAGAACAAAAATCTCACCTAGAAGGTGCACATGAAGATGACCTCTGATGCAAAAGATTCACCATAATATCATGAACACCCGACAGATCAAGCGAAGTGAGGGACGGTAGCTGAAAGAACAAAATGAGCGGACGATCAAAAAGGGAAAGGTCAATTTCAAGATCCCTGGCCTTGTCTAGATTGTAGACGTCATTGGGGGCAATCCTCACATAGTGAAACCGCTCACTAAGCAGACCATGAACACAATATGGTGATAGACAATTAGCCCTATGTAGAAAATATCACTTGAAATTGATCAATAATTAAACCAAAGGAAGAAAAAAAAACTGTATGGGAACTCAGTAATGTGGTAGACTCCGACCAATGAACCCATTTTTATACAATCGTCTCACAATACTTCTTCCTTTACACTGATACCCATGAATCATCACCTCATCTAATGAACAAAAGACAGGGAAATAGAAAACACAACCAAGCAAATGACATGACCACACAAACCATTTACGAGGACAATCCACATTAGTGATTTTCCAGTCACCCTCTGCCATCAAACCCACCAACATAAACACACAATTCCTCCAAAGATCAACCACAAGAATAAGCAAAGAAGGACAAATGGAGATGCTAAGACAAAAAATGCACGAATATGATGACAAAAATTTCACTTGACGATGTTCTGCACATATGAATACCACACTGGGCAAACAAAATATTTATTTTCACCTGGTGGGGCAAAACGGCAACACAAAAATCACTAAGAACTCGAAAATTGTTAAAATCCCGCCAACTAACCAACTGACCTTTCCAGTGTGTTTGATTTTTAGTTTGTTAAAATTCATTTGATGAAAATTCATATAATAAAAGTCAGTTGTTATAATAAAATTTATATTTGAATATATTTTTTAAAAAATTAATTTGATACATTAAAAGTTATTTAAATTGTGATAGTGAAATGTGCTTTTGAATATATAATTATCAAAAAAGACATTAATTTATAATTATTTGTAACTTTTATTATACAAATATAATTTATTTAAAATATTTAAAAAATGTGATAAAGATTTTAAATAACATAAATTTTGATTTATAATGATAAAAAATTGATCTCTAGTTATTTGTACATTTTAAATTTGCAACTTTAAAGAATGTGATAAAGATTTATAATTTTTATTATACATTAATGTTAAAAATTAACATGATTAATTATTTAATTTATAATACTAAAAAATTGATACTTAATTATTATTATTGAAATGATAATTATATTTTTAATGAATTAATTATTTTTTAAATAAAAAAATTAAACTTGAAATAGTATGATAAAATAATGTCACACTTTTCAAAAGCTTCATTATTTTAAGTTGGCCCAAAACACATTCAACAATATTTAAAAATGACTTTTTAAATAAATTTTTTAAAAAATATTAAAAATCAAATAACATTTAATTTTTAAAAAGTAAGAAAATACTTTTTGAATATTAAAAGCTGTAAATCAAACGGACCCTTCATTTATCCCATGGATGCGAGAGTAGCCTCCCCTTTCTCCATCTTTTTCTGTGTTATAGTAGTTAGATTCAAAATAAAATATAAAATATTAATTGTGGTGAGGAAAAAACAAACAAGGACCACCAAATATTATAATATTATTATTAATTATTAATACTGCAATATTCGAATCTCTATCTCTAATATCATAATATTATATTATAATTATAATAGTACAATATTATTATAATTATAATAGTACAATAGATGGAGAACCGGAACACATAATGACCTGGGCCACATTAATAAAGGCAATGGATTGAGCACTATTCATTCACTATAGATATAGCCATCTCGCGTTAGCAAAGGTAACTAGTGTCCCACCTGTGCGATGCACGAGCAAAATATCTTTTAATTAAATTAATTCAATGTGTTTTCACCTTGTAGGATAAATTATATTATAGAGCATTATTGTTGTTACACACTATATATTTGAATCAACATTGATGTGTTATTTAGTTTTCTTTTTTTTTTACTATTTATGATCTTTAGCTAAAATACATTAATTTGTAACCAATCGAACCAATGATATTGTAAATGACATAATTGTAATTAATTATGATGGAAAAGAACAAGTCATAAGCAAAAATTTAGGTAAATAATCAGTGTAATGTATAACATAAAAATAAAGAACTATAATCTATTTTTCAATATTTTCAAATATATCTTGGAATACAATATTAGTTATTTTTGAAGAAGCTTTTTTTTTTTGTGAATTAGTATCTTTAGGTTTTTTATGTGTAGATTCATTTGCATCTAACCAAACTGAAAACATCAAAGAAATGAAAGTAGTAGTAATAATAATAATGATAGTGATAAACTAATCTTGAAACCTCTTTCTCTCGCTTGTGCTCCATTATAATTTGTATTCAAGAATCTTCTATACTCTCTTTTTCATAAAATACAAAAGCAATTGACCAGATATTTGAAATAGTAAAATTTAAAAAGATTAACTATACTACTTGGTGACAAATCAAATTTAGATATATGAGACAATAAATGCGAAAATATATATGTATATATATACATGAGATAATATGCAAGAATTTTTTTATGAAGTCAAATGAATGTAGGCTTATTCATGTTTGTAAACACTAAACCGAGTATAGTATAATCCATTACCCTATTTATAGAAAATTAAAAAACAAAAAAATTAGCAATTATCTAGTGCTGATAACTCATTATAATCCTAATGGAGAATATCTTCAAGACATTACTAATTTAGCATTTTTTGAAGGTAATAAATAATAACTTAATCATGTAAAAAACCTAATATAATACATTATTATCCTATAGATAACTCATGGATGCCTCTACCCCCACATAGAAGGATGCTTGGTTATCCCTACTTCCCTGAATTGCTTGTTGGACCTGACGTAGAGGCACATGCCAATTTACATAATCTATAATTTCTCAATTTTCATAGGCTTGAAGTGTGCACTTTTGCATACATCCACTTGCTAAATGAACTTGGCTTGAGAAGAGGCACCTTTAAGAACAGCAAGTACATGAGAAAGCATCAAGCCTAGAGCTGAGATTATATAATTGAAGTGCTTAGAAAACAAAATAAATACATATTGCCAAATTAATTGTAAAATTTAACTGGTAAAGGCAATAAGCAATCAACAAAGACGGAAAATAAGTGCAATCAAAATAGCCAGGTGCCTTCCGAAAGTTGAATTAAGAATTTATGGCGACTGAACAATCAAAAATGGAAGGACAAATATGGCGACAATCATTGCTGTATAACTTGTCCAAATATATGTACTAACATTAGACCTTGCAATCGAAGGTTGTATTAAACAAAGGATCCTTGTGAATGATACATTTCTATACTTGGACAATATGGCAAAAGTAAGGAAATATGGCCTCACTTGCAAGGGGAGAAGAAAATGGAGGGGGTAATATTTAACTCTACCGAGCACCCTTCTCAAAAGTCACAAACTAATTCAACTAAGAACTGGGACATAGTAAGAAGAATCCATTCGGTATATGTTGACCATCTGCTTATTCTTCATTTATTGTGCTCTACAACTCTGTACTTCAAACTAAGAAATGAGAATCTGACCTTAGGCCACTTGTGTTTAACCACTTTCAAATTAAAATTTTTATCTTTGCAAGATTAAGCTTCTTACATGAAAAGATGCAAAAAACATCAAAATTAAAACTTTATACATTCAGTATGGATTGTAATTAAGACTTAGTAGATATTCAGCAATTTAAGAGTTAGTAATTGCTTGGCCATGTAGAAACATAACAGCCACAAATGTATCCAATGGATCAAATGATCTGCATCATATTCAATAAAAAAACATGGAATACAAAGTTCAAAGATAAACCTACTCTGGCATTCCAAACTGTATTTCTTTGTTCCACACTTGCAGGCGATATTGTTAAAAGCTTCATGGATGATGGATCTTTAGGTTTAGTAGGACATTCTTCCTCAACGAAATCATGCTCACAACTGCTCTACTAAAGAAAACCAATTAGCAATCGTTTGTCTTATTAGCAACTTTCTGCTTTACAACCTTTTCTTCTTGCTTCTTTTTCTTAAGATTCTTGCACTCCTCGATGTTAAGCTGATCATCTTGAGCAGGTTTATTGTTAGTTGCTTCTTTCTCAACACTTCTGTTGCTTTTCTCCTTTTTGACATCTCCAAGCAGTCTTGATGCAGCTAATTCTCTCTTCTTGTCCATTTTTTCTAAATTAAATGTAAGAAGAAAGCCAAAAAGTACAGTTGGGAAAATAGATGGATGAGAATAAAAGAGGTAGGATGACATGCAGAAGATGAAGAATTTGTCCGCTCACCTTTGTATGCTTCCTTGCTATATCTTGACTTTATTACAATAAAAAATAATTAGGTTTTGAATCCACATTAGGTTCCGAATCCCCTGCTCCCTTAACCTCATATATGCGAAAAACACAGCATCATGGAGCTGCCAAATAGACAAAACAGGGCAGTTCAGAATAGAGTAGGACTTACCTAGACAATGTGAAATTATTCCTTCAGGACCTATAAAAGATCCATTGGTGCTATTCCTTTACTAACTAATGCTCTACTGAAGCTAGAAATACCGGTACCCACAGAAAAAGTGAAATACAAACTTGTTGCTCAAATGCTAAGCAAAGCCTCTTCTCGTCCTCCTCATTAGAATGCCTTGTCAAGCATCTGGCTCTCTCCATACGACAATTTAGCAATGATAGACTGATAAGGGGGATATTTTTTCATGACTGCACGAGCCTAAACCAGCAACCAAAACTGGGATCTCAGGCCTAAAATAGCATCACAATTAAAGCCATCAAGTAGAAATATAAGTGTCTCCAGCCCACTATTATAATGATTGGCAATACAAAGAATAGCTACGGGAAGAGCGACAGTGAACTATACAAAGAAGGCTGTGAAATCAATGGCCAAAATCAAGTACAAGTTACAAATGGAAAAGGAAAAAAAATAGCAGAACATTCCACTTAGATCCACCAATGAAACTACTCAAACCATCACCCAATTGAGATGCAAGATATATCTAGTCAATGTCTTCACATACAGCAAGCTCCTCATGACCATAAGGGAACCTAATCAAGTTAGCCATTAGCCAAAAAAATCATTCCAAAGCAACAAATATACTTCCATTTTCAACAACAAAATGAGATCAGAACTTACAGCAAACCAAAATTAGAGTACAATTTCCTACAGTCATCTCTAGTGAGTTCGGTTGAGATGGTTTGGGCATGTACAAAGAAGACTAAGGGAGGCACCAGTGAGAAGAGTGGAACATATAACTTTAAGTCCGATTAAGAGAGGTAGAGAAAGGCCTAAGAAAACACTCTTGGAAGTTGTTGAACGCGATATCTTAATTAATAATATTCCTAAAAGCTTGATAAATGATAGAGTACAATGGCGTCTTGCAATCCATGTAGCCGACCCCACCTAGTAAGATAAAGGCTTGTTGTTGTTGTTGTTGTTTGTTGTTGTTGTATCTTTAGTGAGTTCAGTACCAATACTTCTAATAGTGGAAAGTGAAAAACATCAAAATCAGTGGTAAAAATATCTAAAGTGAAAAAAATTAAGCAAAACCCTAATTTCAATTACCTATTTATGGTAATATTCACAACCCTTCTATCAGCCTTAAAAGCTAGAAGGTCAGACATGATTTCAGCTGTGGCACCACCAAGTTTCTATCCAAATACAATATCAAAATTCATTAAACCACAAAAAATGGGAAAAGAGGGAATGCGTAGAGTGTTGAAAAAAGCTCTTGTGCACTCACTTGACAAAATTTGTAAAAGTCTTCGAGATATGCCTTATAAAGAGTGTCCTCATTATTTCAAAGTTCATATCATCTAGGTCCTAGAAAGAAATCATACACAAGAAGTAACAGAAATCAGCATAAGTCTATGAGCATGCATCCAGGAAATTGCCAGCTCCGCAATGATATATAAAGCAACGTGGATGAAGCTCAAAATTGAGCTTGCTTTATTTTAATTGAATGCGCTTGATCAATTTAAATTAGTTCAACACGTTTATAGACCTATACATGTGCATGTGATTTTCAAAAAAATGTAAGGATATAGAATTTTCATCAATACAAGGGCTGAGAGCAAGCTGTCAGAAATTTCTTGACCATATTATTGAAGTAAAACTACATTTATTACAACAGATGAGATGTGAAGAAGGCGATTTAGAATATAAAGAATATTCCCAGTTTTGCCATGGACCTAGAATCTCTTAAAAAATTTAAGAGCAATAAGAATTTAGGTAGCAATATAACACCAAAAGAAGTCGTGGGGAGCAAGAAAAATATTGGCAGGCAAACAGAGAAAAATAGGAGAGGCAAAATTGTTGGGTTGAGTTAGGCATCCATCTGACTTGCCTTTATACCCCAATTTCATGGCATAATAAGGTCAGAGGACACAGAACTCTGATTGGTCCAAATCAAGAAGTGAATTAGTGTAATTATGAGATATAGAACCCATACAAAGCTATAATCTCTTGTATCACTCTCTTTGAATGCATGAATGCATCAATGAAGATCTAAAGGCAATTCTGACAAACCAACCCCAACACACAAAATAAAATGCAAAAATAACTAATTTGTTAGTTTAGACAGCTCCACACAACCCCTGCTTAATGGGACGCAAATGCAGTATTAAATTGCCTAGCTCTAATTCAACCTCAATTATTTCAGCATCAGGCAAATTACTTTGTGTTAAATTGACCAAGCAGGTGTGGCAAACATGCACTTGAGGAGTCAATCCTCACCAGTTTCTCAAGATCATGCCTCCCAATGAGCATATAACTCTGCTTCCCAAGGACAGCCTACAAAATCATTGTCAAAGCTGTAAGGAAGCTGTAGTAGAAAGAACACATAATACAAGACAACAGTGTTCAAGGAACCAATGACCCAAATAGATTCAAAGCTAAAAGTTAGAGTTAATTAGCATTGCAAAGAAGAAATAGCCTACCAAAATTACTGACGTTTACTTTAACGTGGCTCTCAAATGGTTATACACACCATGTGTATAACATGGCTCTCAAAATCTTACAAATAGGATGAGGAATATAATTGCAGCAGTTTTCCATCATTGAGACAAAAAAACACCTGCAGGCATGATCCCACAATTAAGTCCAGACAAATGAAGTTGCAGTTCATCCCCAGTTCGTGCATATAAGTCTAAACTGTAAAGGACCCAATATCAAAAATCTAAAAAAACATATTCAAAGAATGCAAGAATAGGATGACCATGAGCATCATTTTAAATCCTTCAATTAGCCTAAACTAATAGATGAATATGAAGATTGTATAGACTTCTAGAACTGATCATAAATTGTAACAAACAAAGCTAAGGTTTGTAGCAATCATGTGACAAGAGAATTAAACCTACCAGCACACATGGCTTCTGTCATATTTTGACTATATGTCTCGGATTTCTCCTCTTCCTTCACATTAACATTATTTGTCCCTATGCTAGACATGGAACCAGAAGGAGACTGCAAAAAGAAATTCCAATCACAAAGGGAACATGCAAACCCGAGGAAACCAATAGGAGGAAAATTTGAACCACATCACCTGTGTGCAAAAACCCTAGGAGCAGTATGGGAGCCTTGAATTAATCCTGACCTGACATCGCCAGACCAAGACAAACTCAACAAAATGGATGGACGACAGAGAGAGGAGACTTGCATCTGCAACGCACGGGTAACGTGGTCGAGGGAGAAGAACAGGAGACGTGCGTTGATGTATGTGTGAACGAATTAGGCGATTTTCTTTGTTTCATCGCCAAGCCTTTCCTTAGTAGTTCGTCTTAGGAGGTTATCGCCAATGGAGGATGTGGTGGGTTGATCAGTCATAATGACTTTTGGAGGAGACATAGCACCACGAGCTTCTAGCTGTCGTGCGTTGTGGTCCTTGTAGTCTTGACGAGGTTTGTCAGACAACATAGAGAAAGAGGAGACGAGTGACGCATGGGCAACCTGGTCGCAGGAGAAGAACAGGGAAAGGGACGGCTCCGCCTAAAGAAAGCCATGTCAAGGCGCCTGGGTAAAGCAAAAGCAAACGCGGGAATTTTGATTTTCAAATAAGCACCCCGTTGCCGACTTATAGAGGATATTTTAGTCGTTCACTGGGCCATCCCAAATTGATATTATCATATTATAGATAGACTAGAAACACAAGAAAGAAGACAGAAGAGGCCTGTAATCATTTGAATAGAAATAAGAAAATTGAAAAAGTTGTTCTGTTCTGAAAATTTGTTTACTAAATTACTTTCGTTTTTTGCTTTTAAAAACAAAAAATAGATACATTTTAAAGTTATTTTTTATTTTATTTTTCATATTTTTCAAGATACATTTGATTATTTAAATTATAATTTTTTACCAATCACCATCATAAACTACCATCATTACTCATTAGCCACTAATTATTGTCATTATTAGACAATTTTTTATTTTTAAATTAAGATAATTAATTATATTTTTATTGTTTTGTTTTGAAAACAACTTTAAAAATTGATTTAAAAAATAATTTTAAAAATAAAAAAGTGAAAACAAAAACCAAACAAGTCCTTGATTATTCTTTTAAGTTCTTAATGAAAGGAAAATTTTGAAAAGCTTATTTTCTTAATATAAATTGAAGTTAGATTAGTTAATTTTATGTTTCAATAGTACCCATATTTATTTATTATAGTTTGAATTCTTAAATATAAATTTATTATGATTATTATTAGGTTATGATATTTTAAACTTTCATATGGTATAATTCTTCTTTTAACATTTGAAAATAAGATATTAAACACATTGTCGTTAAAATAATTAATTTTGATTATTAATTGACTTAAAAATTACAAAAAAAATTCAAAATAAAAAAACCCATAAAATACACATAAATATTCTATAAAAATAGAAAATTAATCATTTAGTTTATATAATTTTGGGCTAATTATAACTTAATTTTTGAACTTTAACTCATAATTCATCCTTATAATTTTAATTCGATTGAAATTTAGTCCCTGAACTTTTCCTCTTACAATTAGTTCTTATAGTTTTAACCACTTAAATATTGATCTCTATATTTTAAAAAAAAATTATAAAGATTAAAAATATTTTAAAAATTAATATTTATAATATTTATAGACGTTAAAAGGGTTTAATAATTTAAAATATTAGTAATAAATTTTAACATAATTTTAATCTTACAATTTTTTTACTAATATTATAACTATTAAAAGTTCAAAATATTATAATTTTAATCTTTTAATTTTTAAATATTATAAATATTAAAGGTTCAAAATATTTTTAATCTTTATAATTTTATTTTTTGAAATATAAGAATCAATATTTAAGTGGTTAAAATCATAGGGACTAAATTGTAAAAAGTAAAGTTTAAAAATTGAGTTACAAACGAGTTAAAATTATAAAAACTAAGTTATAACGAGTCAAAGTTTAAGTATTGAATTATAACTAGGCCAAAACTAAAAAAAAAATTAAATAATTAATTTTTTAAAAAAATAATATAAATTTAGTCTCCTAAATTATATATATATATATATATATATAACAACATAAGAAATGTACTAAATCATATGTACTAGTACAACTTTAATCTTCTGTGATTAATTTTGTAAATTCAGGATAATGCCTTAGTTTTTCAAGAAAGTTAGAGCCTTACTTATTCAATTGTCATATATTCTCAATAGTTAATTACTATCGCTTACTTTCTGTTAATCACAATATAAGATATCAATAAGGAATTACTTCATGGTTCTCAAAAAAATTTAGGTAAAGCCTTAAAAAAGTTTATATTTTAATCAAATCCTTATTAAATATTCTATATAAGTGTTTTGATAATAGCAATTTAAATTTCAATACATTATTTTTAAAAAATAATAATGAATTAGTAAAGATGTAGTTAAAAAATAATTATAAAAAATATTTAATATGTTATATTTTGGATCAAATAATATTTTTAGCAGACATCATATATTATAATTGGAGGGAACAATAATTAAGAAGTTTTGGGCTAAAGCCCCTTAAAATAAAATAAATATTTTTTTTTTCTCATTTGGACGTGAGAAACAAATAAACAATCTTTGCACAGACCCATTTTTATTACATCTTCGTGGAAAATACTACTTCATAGTACAATAAACCGTGTCTGAAAAGCAGAAAACTAAAAAAAAAAGTAAGAAAAAAAAAACAGAAAAAAAAAACACATTTTGACCGAGTGAAAAAGAATTAGGAAAAGACAAATTTTTATATTTCTTTGAAATTTCAACTGACTTTCGTCTTTAATGAATTCATTTTCAAGACTTTCTAAAAGTTTTTAATTAAAGAAAAACTCAAAAGAGAAAGGGATGTTGACTTGTAGTCAAAAAGAGCTGGGGATCAAAGTTTTTCACTGTTCGTGGAAATTTCTTCTTATTTTAAACAAAAACTTTCCACCGACAGTTTTACCTTGCAATAAAAATAACGACTCGCTAGTCAAGGCTCATTGACTCATTTGTCTACTTCCTGGAAATTTCCCTGTTAACTTCAATTTGAACAAAGGCTCAATATACTCAGACTCATTTTTCTGTTGTGTCCATCGAATTCCCTGGATAGGCAAACTCGCCAAGTCAACTTCAAGTCTTCAACCTTGGATTTGATTTAGCCTCTGCCTCCAAGGTATTGATTTGAACTTTCTCCTTCATTCTCTAGCAACTTATACGCTATTCTTTCTTTCTTGTCTTTTTAAGGGGGAAAAATCAACAACCTATAAAACTTTATTTTTTGTTTTCGGTGCCTCAGCAATGGCTGTGTTTGCTTCTGCTTCTTCTTCCCGAGTGAAATATGAAGTTTTCATCAGCTTTAGAGGTTCAGACATCAGATTTGGTTTTCTCGGCCATTTGACAACGGCGTTGCGTGGAAAGCAGGTTGATGTCTATGTGGATGAGAGGCTGGAGGGAGGAGATGAAATATCGTCTGCACTTGAGGAAGCCATAAAAGGATCAAAGATTGCGTTGGTCATATTCTCAAAAGATTATGCTTCTTCAACGTGGTGTCTGAACGAGCTTGTCAAAATCATGGAATGTAACGAAGCAAATGGACAAATTGTGTTACCAGTTTTCTATTATGTCAATCCTTCAGATGTCAGGCATCAAAAAGGCACTTATGCAGAATCATTTGCACATCTTGAACAGAAGTTCAAGGATAACTTGAACCAGTTGCCAATTTGGGGATGTGTCTTGAAAATTTTTGCCTACTTATTTGGTTATCATTCATTTAATGATCATGAACAAAGGTTCAAGGATAATATGGGCAAGTTGAAAATTTGGAGATCTGTCTTGAAGAAAACCGCAGGCTTATCTGGTTATCATTCATCAAATTTTCAGTAAGTTTTAATTATTCAATACATCATTTTATAGAGTTTCTAAAGCCCTTTCTTAGTTACCCCCAAAATGATTTAGAATATGGTAATACCAAATTATGTCTATGCATTTATTATTCTTATATAATGAGTAGCTCGTAATAATTTTCTTTTCTTTCATTTTCAACATGCTAGAAACGAATCACAGCTCATTGATGCAATAGTCCAAGATGTCCTAAAAAAATTGAAAGATCACAACCTAGTTGTGCCAAAATCCCAGCTTGTTGGATTTGATCACAATCTCGACATTGTTGAATCATTAATGAAAATTACGTCACAGGAAGTTCGAGTTCTTGGTATTTGGGGTGTTGGTGGCATAGGCAAAACCACCTTGGCTAGAGCTACATTTGACAAATTCTCTTCTCAATTTGAAAGCTGTTGCTTCTTAGAAAAAGTGAGAGAGGAATCAACAAGGATCGATGGTTTGAGTCGCTTGCGTCAAAAGCTTCTTTCTGAGCTATTACACCTAGACAAAGATGTCACCATAGAAGAGGATGGTGCAAGGAGAAGACTGTCATGGAAAAAGGTCTTGATTGTGCTTGATGATGTGTCCGATTCAAAGCAATTAAAAGATCTAGCTGGACAGCAACTTTACTTGGGACTTGGCAGTAGAGTAATTGTAACAAGTAGAGACAAGCATGTTTTTAGGAGTGGAGAGATTCATGATGAATATATACATGAAGTCAAGGAGTTGAATTTTGAAGAATCACTAAAACTTTTTAGTTTACATGCCTTCAAACAAACTCACCCCAGTATGGGATATGAAAAGCTATCAGAAATGACAGTTGCCTATGCTACAGGCATTCCTCTAGCTTTAGAAGTTTTGGGTTCCCATTTTCATTCTAGAGATAAGGCATACTGGGAGAGTGAGCTCAAGAAACTCAGAAAGTATCCCCGTCCAAAATTCAAAATATATTGAAAGTTAGTTATGATGAATTAGATGACATGGATAAGGAAATATTTTTAGACATTGCCTTTTTCTTCATTGGAGAAGGCAAAAATCACGTTACTCAAGTGCTAGAGGCTTGTGGTTTCAGAGCAATTAGTGGAATTGAGAATCTCATGGATAAAGCTCTCATAAAAACAAATCATGATTGTAAAATTGTAATGCATGATTTGGTTCAAGAAATGGGTGAGCAAATAGTTCGTGAGGAATGTTCAAAATATCCTGAATTACGTAGCCGATTAAATGATGCGGATGAAATTTGTGATGTACTGCAAAGGAACATGGTAAGTGAAATATATATCATTTTTTATTTTTATCTTTTTGGAATAACTTTTTTAAATAATTAATATTATTTTTTTTCAGGGAACTGATAAAATTGAAGGCATCATATTGGATTGGAATAGAATAAATCATTTACGATTGAGCCCCGATACCTTCACAAAGATGACAAATTTAAGAATTCTCAAAATTTGTCATCCTTGGTATTCGTTCGAGGAGAAAAAAAATTCAAAGCTTTTTTATTATCTTGGCTCTTTTCCTAATAAATTAAGGTATTTTCATTGGGATCTATATCCATTGGAGTTTTTGCCATTAGAAGGCTATTGTTTCAAGAACCTTGTTGTGCTACGCATGCAACACAGCAATATTAAAAAGCTTTGGGATGGAGTGCAGGTACTTATATAAATATACACTAATTGATGCGTGTGTGTGTGCACGCGCGCGCAATTTAATTAAATTATTAGGCTTCTATGCTTGAAATTTTTTTCCGTTTCCATTGTCACAGGATCTTGTGAATTTAAAGATGTTAGATTTGAGGAGGTCTAGACAATTGATGGAGCTGCCTGATTTCTCTAGGGCACATAATCTTGAAGAAGTATATCTCTCGGGATGTGAAAGTTTATGTAGTGTTCATCCATCTATTTTTTGTCTTCAATCTCTTGTTACATTGGATGTATCTCATTGCGAGAAATCAGAGAGTCTTTATCATGGCTCTTTTCCTAATAAATTAAGGCATTTTTCTTGGGAGCAATATCCACTGGAGTCTTTGCCGTTGGGGCTTTGTATTAAGAACCTTGTCGAACTTTGTATAATGGACAGCAATATTAAAAAGCTTTGGGATGGAGTGCAGGTACTTATACATACACACTAATTAATATGTGTGTCTTTCTCTCTTCAATTTAATTAAATTGTTAGGCTTTTATGTGTCAAACTTTTCCGTTCATTGTCACAGGATCTTATGAATCTAAAGACGTTAAGTTTGTCTGGGTGTAAACAATTGGTGGAGCTGCCTAATTTCTCTATGGCACGTAATCTTGAAGAAGTTGATCTCGGGGGTTGTGAAAGTCTACATAGTGTTCATCCATCTATTTTATCTCTCCAATCTCTTGTTGGATTGAATGTCTCTGATTGCAAGGAATTAGAGAGCCTTGAAAGTGAGACTCATTTAGAATCTCTCTCTTACCTTGGTGTTGAGGATTGTCAAAGCCTCAAGAAATTCTCTGTGTCATCAAAGAAATTGGACGGTTTGTGTTTCGATGGGACTGAAGTTGAAATATTGCATTTACTGCCAATGGGAGGTTTCACAGAACTCAGATTGCTTGAGATTTATGGTGAAAGATTAAGGAGCCTTCCGATAAGTGAGCTATGTAGCCTGACAAATCTTGAGGGATTTCAAATTTGGGATTTCCAGCAGGTGATTCACACAACAGATCTATGCTCTCTTTTTGGTGCTTGGCGTAATTTAATAAAACTACGTTTTGAAAGATGCAGTTACTTGGTGGAAATCCCTGACAATATCAAGGCCTTAACAAGCTTGAAAATCATGATCTTGAAAGACTGCGAGAGGCTTAAGTCTATACTTGGACTTCCTCCTTCCCTTGAATATTTTAATGCTGAAGGATGCACTTCATTGGAGAACGTATTCTCTGACTCTCTAGTTGAAAATCAGTGTCGATTTGATTTCCAGAATTGTATAAAGTTGGATGAGTGTTCTCTTCACTTCATTGAGAAACTAACTCATTCCTCTTTGACTTCAGCCTGTGAGGCTAAGTGGGGCAGTGATATATCGGCTTGTTACGCGGGAAGCAGAGTTCCAGAATGGATGGAATATAAACATCAGACAGAGGCTTCCAATGCTATCGAATTCATTTGCAATCTCAAACGATCACCCACCATCTTGTGTTGCTGCGTTGTTCCTTCTCATCCCCGCTTACCTTACGTGGAGCGGGCCTACTGTTATGTCTCTTATGATGATAACAACAAATTCCGCAGTTCATTTGTTCCTTATTTCAATCGTAAAATGAAGTCGGCTCGTGTTTACATATGGTACTTGAAATCGCAAAGGGCTTTGCTTAGTGCTAGAACAGGTGATGTTGCCAAGATTTCATGTGAATTCTATGCGGACTATTGCAATGATGATTTTTTTAATGGAGAGGTAGCAGTTCCAATGAAAGCATGTGGAGTGCATGTGACATATAACTCACAGTCGGACTCGGATGAAGAACGGCTCCCTCCAATCAAAGAAACAGAAAAATGAAGGTATCTTCCAACCAACTGAATCTAACAAATCTCATGATGACATCATCTGTCACCCCTTGCAACTGAAATGTATAGGCAGGAGCAAACAAAATGAATCCAACGAATCTGACGATGACATCATCTGTCACCCCTTGCAACTGAAATTTATAGGCAGGAGCAAACAAAAGCACCTCCCATACAGACAGTTTCTTTGATATATCTTTACAGGTATCTCTCCCTTCCTTGCTTTTTAATTATAAGCTCACCTTCACTACTATTATCTTAAAATCACTCTTGATTTAAAAAAAAAAAGTAATTAGATATTTCTTCCATGTTTAGATATACTAAATTAAAGAGGTAAATTTTTTTACAATATTGTATTTATTATTTCAATATTTACACCTTATTGAAAAAAGAAGTATGCCTTTTTCCAAACTTCGTCCAATTTTTTTATTTTTTGAACAATTCTTTAATATATATATATATACACACACATATATGTTATTTATTATTTCTCTACATAGTTTTTATACAGTATAGTACTCTAACATGTATAATAACTATTGTAAATTATACTGACAACACATACAAAACAACACGCACGCGCGCACATATATATTTGTTGGATATAGATGTAAATTTTTTTATAGGAGTGTACTTTTGATATCTACTTTGTTTTATTTTTCTATTTATTGATTGAGCCTGTATTTACATTTTATTTGTGAGGATAATATTTTCTGAATCACCAAATTGTTCTATATAATTTTCATATACTCCTGATAACAAATTCTAAAGTAATTTGTGTGATTATAAAATAGGTTGTTTTTGGAATAAAATAAATTGTTTATTTATAGTATGTGAAAATTTTGTGAAATTAATGAAGCTATTTACATATGAAAACTTTTTACAACTTTTGAAGATTACCTTTAATCAAATTAAATCTGTTAGTTAAACCAAAAGTGAAATAAATAAAGGTATTTTTTAAGATTATTCAAATGCTTCATTTAATTCCGTAAAACTCTAGTATATTATCAACTCATAGGTAAGTGCATTGTCAGGCCCCAAAATAAAAAACAAGTTATAGGTAAGATCTCATAAATAAAATTAGAGGAAGTAAAAGGGCAAAACACAAAGCTTGTTGGTGGTATTTCAATTTATGTAAGATATGAAGTCTTAATAGACCATCCTAGGCTGAGCTTGAGCCGGTTTGTCCATTATCATTTCCTATTTGCAGTGGCTCCTTTATGACTAATAAATAAATCTTCATCATTTTTTACGGTATAATTTTGTTGCCTTGCTCTGCTTTGACAGGTGTGTTAGTCTGAGAATGACTTATAATTGAGAGTTTGTAAATGACTGCTGAAACTTTATGATTTTTGTCAGTTAACATATTTTGAATATTCTATTTCGTGACCTATCTGAGATTTTGTCCTTGTGCTAATTTGTCTTGCTCTTTCCCCTAACATGTGGGAATAAATTTGTGCTCATTCTATTCAATGTGTCTGAAAGTGGATTAAAATTCTGTTGGGCTAAAACTGCCCTTTTTGAACATTAGAATTGTGTTTCAATTTTGAGATAATGAAATTTTTAATATTTCAAATTTGTTTTATTATCAATTTGATCTTTCAAGTTTAATTTTTATGAATGTGGTTCATTAAGTTGTTTAAATTATTGATTTAGTTTTTATTGTGTAAATAGGAGGTAACAATGTAAAACTTTACTGACGTAAATAACGAAATTAAAAAATAAAATTATTTAGATAGAAAAAAAAAGACTCAGAAATTTAAAAAAAATAAAAGAACAAAATGTTGTATGAGGGACTAGATTAATAAAAATTAAACTGATTTAAAAGTTAACTTATTTTCATTAATTTACACATACATATTAAGTTATTAAAATACTTCATATATTAATTTGAGATAAGAAAACACCAAGAAGGAAAGTGTAATATGTTGTTCACAGAACCCAAGGCTAATTATTTCTTATATAGAGAAGATATTGAAAACTCTAGAGCTTTATACAAAGGCCACGTGTACAATGAATAATGAACAATAACAAATGAATACAATCAGATGGATTCTCACTTCTAGTGGGCTCAACCCTTTGGTCCATGTGTTATTATCTTGGGCTTAAGTTTGTTGGGCTGAGTCTTGTTCTTAGACTTCATTAATGTTTAGAAAGAATAAATTCGTGTTTTAAAACGTAAGTAACTAATAAAATGATAATTTAAAAAATATAAAAAAATAAATAAATCAAAATTAACCTTAAAAAACTAAATCAATAATAGAGAAAATTTGACAGATTAAAAATTTTATTATCTCTTTAATTTTTGTTCTTCAGCTTTGGTTATCATGAAGTTTCAAAATATTTATTTTGCTCCTTATCCTTACCTTGATATAATATTTAATGCCTCTCTTTTTTCGCAGTCCAGTAGTGCATTGCTGTCAACTTCCTTGAATCCTTGTTTGTTGATCAATTTGTGTGGCTTGGCAAATCTGGTGCATTTCTTCAATTGTTTTTTGGCCCGTGACATGGATATATTTGGTTTGTGCAATGCAGTTGCTTCTTGTCCCAACAGGTCCAAAATGCAATGGTGAAGAGTCTTTTTGCTAATGATCATTGAGGTGTCTTTGACATGTGAATCATATGTAACAAGAGTACCATTTTTGTGACACTTTTATATTTAATTTTCTTATAGCAGAAGCATCATTATCTCGTTTCCTCAACTAGCCGTTAGTTGCATGTGAGTATTGTATAGTCTTTTTATATGGAACAAACCAGTAATTCATTCTGATTTATATATTATCAAATCCTAATTTTTAAAACTTTTCCTATACAATTGAGAGCGATATGATTCAGGAGAAATGGAAATTGAAGCCCATAAATTAAAATTCACAAATTATTTATTGGGTTATTTGCTTATTTGGTAAGTCTAGAATTTTTGTTGAACTTTGAAAATTCATAACTAAATCTAAAAAATTCATATGAGGATGATCTAAAATTATCTTGAAATCTATTAAATTCATTTAAGTGATAAAAATACATTTTTAACCCTTTTTAGATGCAAATAGTACATTTTATTTATTTTTCCAAATCTGCTATTTCTTTAATAGAATTTGTGCCATAATTTGAAAAATTCGTAACTCAAGTTGTGCATGTCCAAATGATCTGATTTAGGACTTTTTAGAAATTTTTATATGTCAAGTTTTATCATAGAAATTCTCATGAGCATTGGATATGGGTTATTATACGTTAAATAATCAAATAGTAACCCTCCTCTAAAAAGAGTTTAAGCTAAACAATCCCAATCATACATGTTAAACTCATAATTTCAAGGCTAGTTTAGGACTCTATATTAGTCATCATGCATCAGCGCATATCACTTATGCACACCAAAGACTTATTATAAATTTATATAGCTTATGGACTTATTTATATATTTCTCATTTTTATAAAAATAATGCCATAGGAAAAATTATTTTTCCTATTCTACTTATATTTGCTTCTTGCTTTAGCTCTTCTTTTGGAGGCTTATAACCTAACATGGTTAGTCATTGAGGGTGAGATTCGAGAGAATCTCAATAGTAAACAATATCATTCAAGCATGCAAGGCAAAAGTTTCATACATAACATATACTTGCATTACATGACTTCAACATATTAACGTGTTACATGCTCATACAACATACATGGACCATGAAACACTCAAAAACAGGGTTTCAAACATTCATTCATGATCTATAGAAACAAAGAAACTAATCATACATATCATCATGCAAGCATAAATACCAAGCATACAATGAAAGGTAAGTTTACTACCTTTTGGATTTACTATTTTTTCTCTATTTTTCTTGCTTTCATTTGATCCCCCATGACCAAACCTCCAATTCCTTTGCCATAACACTTATTGACCCTAAATATTTGCCATAAAATATTTATGACAACTGTTAGTGTCAATAATCACATTGTCAATAAATGACAACTTACTCTTATTTAATTCTTGCTTTCATTATCTTAATTTTTCACTTTATTTTCCCTTTGACATTAAATTCTTGTACTAACATTTCCCTACTCAATTTTTCATAAGAAACTCATTTTTAAAATCAAATTTGACCAATTCTAACTCCTTCCTTTTGAACCATCCTTGATAGTAACTATGGGTATTTGAGATCTTAAATTATGGTTTCTTCCAAGCTATTTTCATGCTTCATATGCATGTGTCTTAAGGCTAGGTTCTAAATCATATTTCATAAATATAAATTCTTAATTGATAACTGCTTGGTTCTTTAGAAAATTGGGCAGCATTTGAAAATTGGCCATCCAAAAATTACATCGAGCTTGAAATCAAGCTACCATTCATTAATAATCATTTCTATAATCATTTCTAAGCCATTTTCTATCATTTAATCATCAAAATATCAAGCCTTATTATCTTTAGAAAAACAGGGCAGCATCTCATTATCATGAAAACTCAAGCAAAAATTATAAAAAATAGTTCAAAAAGAAGCTCTTCCATACCATAGAAATGTTCCTCTTGATGAGAGGTTGTGAAGGGACTTTGAGGTAGAAATATGGTTTTGATAGTAAGTTTGGTTGATTTTTCTTTTCTCTCTGTAAACCTCTCATGCGAATCCATGGAAGTAGCTTGCAAATTCTCTCTCTTTTCTCTCTTTGGTCTGACTGAAATGATGAAATGAGGAAGAAGAAATGGGTGAGGTGGTGTTTTAGTGAAAGATTGAACCAATTTTGATAATCTTTGAATTTCAAAATATCTAATTTCCCATTTTTTATTCTAGCCAATATTTTAATCAATTTTGGACCATGTAAATGCCTTACTTCTTCCATTTCAGATCCAAATTGACGTCAGTACTCCCTCCAAATGGCCTCAAAATGGGCTTTTGCTAAAATTAACTTTTTGACATAGGAAAAATTAGAATTATCTTAACCTAATGCAATTTAAATTGTAAAATAATTCCTTTGAGCAATTTCTAACCAATGAAATTGACATAATTCATCGAAATATTTATTCCTTTTTATAAACTGATTTCCTTTAATTCTTCATGAATTTTGGATTATTTTTTGTAATTACACTTTAAGACCTCAAATCTTTAGAAATTATATTTTGACCTTGATTGAGCTTAATATTTTCAGGTCAACGTTCAGTCTTATTCATTTTTAAATTTGGGTACTTTTTAATACTCTCATTGTATTTAATTATATATAATTAACTTTGAACATTATAATTACTATTTGGCTTTAGATAGGTTATTACTCTTAATTGTTTTTCTTCTCTTTTCTTTCTCGGCCTTAATAGTAGTGGGATATCTAAGAAAAAGTCAAGGATACTCTCTTTATAATAGTTGTCAAAATTTAAGAGGTTTTGGTCTTTTAAACTCTTCTTAGACCATCATCTTCCTAGAGAACTATCGCATACACTATAACTCAGTAACTTTCTACAAGGTCTATTACGACCGAAAGATTTAACTATAATCTTAAGATCTAATTGTAATCTCACTAAGCCCTTTTTGGATCTACTATGATCCTTAGAATCTAACTATGATTCTTCTTTAAAAGATTTAAGACATAAGGATAAAGTTATCAAATAACACCACCTCTATTTAATTTGACAACTTTACTGATTATTCTTTAAGACTAATCTTAGATATCTTTGTTGCCCTCTTATACCTTATTTATTTCTTTTTAGCCTATCCTGGATATTTCTAGACTTCAACTTGCTCATTTCTTTGTTCTGGACACTTCCTTGAAGTCTGTAAAAATATTACACTTCTGCCCAAGAAAGACTTTAAAATTACCATTTAGTTCCTAAGAACCATTCTTTCTTTTCAAGTCACCTTAGGGACTTTTGATTACTTGGACTGAGTAGCTTACTGAATTTCGACATATTCTTGAGCTTCTAAGTCAAAAATTCAGGATGTTACATATATCATAGTAGTACACAATTCTATCATGTATGCATACAAACGGCCTTGAACCTGATGCACAAATTGCCAAAAAGGAGTTATAGATGCATTTTCTTGTTCCCTAAATTAGTCCAAAATTGCACTCCTGTTACTATTCATGTCTTCCTCTCTACTTGGGCTTTTCATGTACCTATTTGAGGTTGACTAGTTAAGAAAGAGGCCCATTTACTTCATCCATGTGCATATCATGATTGGTTTTGGGCCTTTCAACATGTTGGATATGGACTTCTAATAGATTACTTAACCTTTTAATTCTTTCTCTTGTTATTGGGCCATTCAATAACATTGTTCCTTACAGTCTACAAGTTCACGGGTTGCATCAAAGTAATGTATGGTTCTAGGTAGTTCTATATGGATGGAAAATAGACTTGCTATAATTAAGAAGTCCAATTTCCTGGAAGCAACTTTTGTTTCATTTGCAAAAATTACGTTTTGTGGATTAATATTCTAAGTTTTTTTAAAAAATTCAATTTTAAATAACCAAAACAACTGTATATCAAAATTGGGTTCATTGAAGGCAATTGGGACACACATGCTAATGTGAGCCTCTTAGTAAAATATATAAGCCACTTGGTCTTTGCATTTTTAGGAATACGTTGTGATATAAATAATTCCGTCTTTCACTTTTTCTACAAAGAAATGCCAATCCGCCTTAATGTGTGCTTAGTGATGGTCATAAAATTGATTTGCTGAAATTTTATTGGGAGTTTAGAAGGATTTCACTTTTCTCTCATTAACAAATATATTTGGTTTGTATAATTGCTTCCTAGTTGAGCCAAGTCCAAAATACCATGAAGAGGAAGAGGTATTCTCACCTCTCATGATGTTTAATTAGCAAGGAGCGAATGGGCTCTCCTCTAGGGTTTTTCAAGGGGAAGCCATCGACAAGTCCAACAATAGTTTGATCCGCCATTGTTTGTTGAAGATATCCATAAAGCCAAGTGATCTTCTTGCCATCAACAAGCATATGATAACTAGTAAGAGTAGACGAATCATTATTTTCATCAAGCCAAAAGAAAAGGGGAGGATTTGGAAGGATTGAGAATTATAAAAAAGTGTCAAGAAGGCACCATAATAGAGAAAAAACTTTTCTACCCTGATGAATCAATCGGTAATGAAAGTAATACAACTAGCTCAGAAAAGTTAATTTGAGTTAGTGAATTCCACAAGTGAGTACATGTAATATCTAAGTGGATGTCCAAATCAAAAATTAAAAAAAAAATCCTCTATCCAATCATAGTCAAAAAAAATTTTAAAAAAGTTCCTCTATGTGTATAGTTAGCATCTTGACTTAAGTTTTTTTTTTTAGAAAAATTCTTCCATATGTATACTTGGCAGCCTTACTCAAATTTTTGTAAAAAGAATCATCGATGTGTGCACTTGACAAGTTGCCCTAATCCCAATAACTAAGGCTTATGATTGTTGCAAGAGATGGCAATTGCTTATCTACATCTAAGTTAGGTCTTAGGATTGCGGTGATGCAGAGAAGACAAAATTCCAAGAATGAGAGAGGGAGAGTAAGTTTTCTTAAAAATAATTTAAGTCAGGTTGCTAATGCATATATGGAAGAATTTTTTTTTTTCAATTTAATTTCTAATAATGATCAGAGAGAGGAATTTTTTTATTTCTGACTAAACATTCATTGGGATGCCACATGTACACACAAGTAGGATCTACTAACTTAAATTAATGTTTATATGTAACGCATTATGTTTGGTCATGTTTTTTAATGTTTAAGGGAAAAAGTGAACTAAAATCACGTTCAAGACATCAAATGTCCCTTAAATGTTATGGTTTAAGGGGGAAATGACCCAAAATCAAGTTCAAGACACTAGTTTATCCCTAAGTGAATACTTTTAAGGTAATAATGACCATATTAATTTTTAAATGAACACCCCCTTGCATGCCAGTTGGACATGTGTACATTTTTAATAAGAAAATATGTTAATGGGTGCATTAAAGGTAAGTAGAAATGAATGCATTTTTAAATGTTTGCAAACATTTTTACTAAAAATCGAGTTCATGAACCCACAAACCTTAAGTGAATGGTTTGAAGGTAAAAATGACCCTTAACCTTATCAATCCATGATGATCGTTCAACTTTGTTTCAAAAGTCAACTAGAGCCCACATCTACCACATCTCTCCCCCCGGCAACCTCCTCAAATGAGTTGAAGATGTTTTTTTCAATAAAATAAATAGATTGTTTGTTTGTTTATTCTATAATTGATTGCAATTTCATTCTTTAGGTCAAATTACTTTTGTTTATTGACAACATGGATCATATTAAGCTAGAGAGTGAAGGAGCAAGGATCAATTAGTGAAAGCATGAGGCTAAGTGATATCTAGAATGAGAAGAGGGAAATAATTTTTTTTTAGAAATTTTTTTTGGACCTAGATGCCTTATATATGCATGTCACATACAAAGACTAGTCAACCAGATTATAGTTAACGATCAAACTTAACTGGGTTTAACAGGTAGGGGCAAGAATGACCCTTTATTGAGCATTTAAGGGGAAAAATGTATCAAAGTTGAGTTTAGGATATTAGTGTCCTTGAGGGTATAGTTTAGAGGGAAAATGGGCTTCAATCAAAAAAATTATATATCTAACCATACATCTAATCTAATCTTGTGAGTTGTAGAAAGTATTCTTATCAAATGTTGCATTACTACCAAAAAAAAAGAGCATTTTGTAGCAATTTTAAACTTACCAACAATGTTTGCAATGGTTTTCAAAATTGCTATTATACTTACCTTCACAGATGAGAAAACTGGTAAGGCTGTCAGGCAAGCCCATTTAAACCCATATAATAGGAGAGCTAAGATTACAATAAGGCCTTGAAATAATAAATCCCTCATTTAAACCTATTTAATTTAGGGTTTAAATGAGTTGGCCCTTAAAGGCTGAGGGTTGCCTGTTTAAGCATGCATGTAGGGCGTGTATTGTGCACACATATATATGTTTGTAATGACTGACAAACCACTACAATGTCTAAAAATTTAAATTTTTGATAGGATTATTTGTAGCTATTTTTCAATATACTAACATTTTTCCTATGATATTATCGACTACTTTGTGCCAAAAAGTTAATTAATTACAAAGTTTGTAAGTTAATGCTTTCTTTCGTTAATTCTGTCTTTTTTTAAAATACATATATATCATCTAACGAGTACCAATATTTATGTTACCTTATAGTAGAAGTGATCACTTCCTGCATCTAAGCATTTTATAGTTCCTTTTTTCTCATTCATTTCATACAGTTTTTTTTATATCTTTACAGGTGTATCTCCCTTCTTTGCTTTTTAATTATAAGCTTACCTTTACTATTATTATTTTAAATATAAAGTATTGGTAATTACTGCCTTCGTTAAAAAATGTAAAGTATTTTTTGAGGAGTTAAATATTAAAAAATGTAAGGTATTTTTAGTCTTTTAAGGTATAATCATTATCTTTTTTTAAAAGTGCCCCTATTGATAATGACTTTATATTTATTATAGGGTATTTAATAGGGATAAATATAAAAAGATAGGATTATTTTGAAAGTAGGTAACAACTTTATTGAGGGTGAGATTTATTTAAAAAACCTTACATTTTTAAACGGAGGGAGTATTTGTTAGCTTTTAAAAAAGAGGATTTGAATTTGGTGAGTGCTCTAAGTTCACTTACTCAAGAGTGTCTCAAATTATAACTATTAGATTTCATCAGTACTTAAAAATTATCAAGATACATTTCCTTTCAAAAATTGAAACTAATCCTTACAATTAGAACATTTCTCTCATATGATATGCAATTCAAAAAATTAAAATTTGATACTACATCCATCATAAATTATAAGATATTTTTAGACATAATCACACATATCAATAAAACTTATTAAATACACTTGACAACCTTACTTTTTTAAGATAAAAATATATAATTTTAAAAATGTTCTCAATTTAATACTCAATTTGTAAAGTAATATAAGAGAGAGAGAGAGAGAGAGAGAGAGAGAGAGAGAGAGAATAAACGGGGTAATACTGAACAAACCTCATTAATGAAACTTTATTTTTGTCAATATATCTTATATTTTGGAACTCAAAATCTACTCCCAAAGTATCTTATAATATGAAATGGAGGTAAGTACTTTCTAAATATTATATAATAAAATCTCTTATGGTGATCATTCAATTAAATCGAATGGTTATTACTTTGCCATATGAGATACTTTTTGAGTAAGTGGACTTAGGCCACTCATAAAATCTAAATAAAAAAAAAGTTAGGTAAGACATTAAGCTGTTAAAATTTTTTACATCTTTTCACTTATACTCTTATTAAATATTTATATATAAATGTCTTAATGCATAATGACAATTGAAATTTCAATGCATTATTTTTTTTGCAAAAAAAATTAATAAATAAAATAAGGATATAATTGACACACAATTATAAAAATTATCTAACATCTTATATTTTAAATCAAACAAGACTCTTAAAAAATATTTTATATTGTAGTTTAAGGGAGTACATAGTATAGTCATGATTTAAGAATTCATGCTTTGTTTACTTTTACACACACGGTGAAATATTTGGAGAAAAACTAATATTAAAATCTTTTATTATTTTTAACTATTTTTTCCCTAATATTTTTTTTTATTTTTTTCTCATCCAAAAAAATGGTTATAAACAAGGATGAATCTAGAAACCAATACATACATGGAGGGCCAAAATTGAAAATTATTTAAAATTTAGGGATCAACACTATTTTTTATATTATTTTACAAGTAAAAATAAAAAATTTCTAAAAAATTTCAAGGGACCAATAAAATTGTGGTGGGGCCACGTATTTCATCAAACTCCACTGTGCTAGAGTCGAAAAACGGGCGGGCCCGACTTATATGGGCCTAAGCTCGAAAGCCTAGTTATCCCAATTTCACTCAAAAGTTGAGGCCCGGACCTTATTCAAAGGGCTCAGAACTGAGCCCATAAGCCCATTTACAAAAAAATAAAATAAAACTTAACATTTTAATTTACTTAGAATATTCTAAAATTCAAGATATATCAAACTAAAATCTCACATAATTTAAAAAATGAACTCAAGATTTAGAAGTCCAAATAAGATAAAGACAAAAGTCATTATCAATTCTAATCAAGATCTCCCTCATTATCATTCACAAATAAAATATTATTTCTAACTCTGTCATAGTTCTGAGAGTGAGAGAGTGAGAGATCGAGTATGAGTGTGTTGCGTTGGGTTTCTTTGGAGGTTGAAAGTCTAACCTCAATTCAGCCATTCCCCAAAGTCCAACATAGAAGCAAAAAAAAAAATTAAACGGGCTTGACGGGCCACTCTAGCCCGAGCCCCTTTTTTTAGAGCTTAAAAGGGCCGGGCTTCGAAGTTCGGTTATCCTAAAAAATATCAAATTTTCAAGCCCAGACCCTTATTAAAATAAACTTAAACGAGTAGCCCATCAGACCCGACCCTTATTCCCAACTCTACACTGCGCCCCTGATTATGGAACTAAGTGATTGGTGCCACGTATTTTATCAAAGGAATAATAATAATAATAATGAAACAAAGCGGTTTGCATGTAATATATATATATATATATATATATCATGCAATGTTTTAATCAATGGCAAGATTCTTCTCCGAGGATTTCACTCATAATGTCGATTGTCCAAGTACACAGCTATACATGTGGCAGTAAGTATTTCAATTTTAGTTTATTGCAATCTTACACTCCATTCATTTAAAAATATAAAATATTTTTAATTAAATTTTACTTTTTAATAAAATAATTATTTATTTTAAAATTAATTCTCTCTTTTTTATATTTATTCATATTTAATAGGGTGTTCACTATAAAATAAATATAAACTAATTTATTCAATAAGGCCACTTTTAAAAGAAAAAAAAGGTAATGATTACATCTTAAAAAATTAAAAATATCTTATATTTTTTAACATCCAACCCTTCAAAAAATGTCTTACATGCCTTACATTTTTTAATAGAGGGAGTATAAATTTTATTGATTATTGTTGCGCTTCTTAATTACTTTTGTAAAATTAGATATTTCTTCTAATATGCTTACATGACACATATACTAAATATTAAAGTATTCATTCATATTTGTTACATTATTGTATTTATTATTTCAATATTTACACCCTATTGAAAAAAATAAGAATGCCTTTTTCCAAGTTTCGTCCGATTATTTTTATTTTTTGAATAATTTTTAATAAATATATTTTTATTATTTAATATTTGCCTATCATTTTCATACGGTACGGTGCTTTAACATGTATAAGTATTGGAAGTTATACAATTCATACAAATAAAAAAATTTATTCGTTGGAGATAGAAATATAATTTTTTTTTACAGGATTGTGCTTTAATTTTTTGCTATCTGCTTTTTATTTATTTATTTTTCTATTTGTCGATTTAGCCTGCAGTTTACATTTATTTGTGAGGATAATATATTATGAATTCATGACTTGTTCCTTATTTTTGTATAAAAAGAACATTAAGAAACAAGAGTTTATAATTTTCATACACACCAAATATCAAATTCTAAAGTAATTTGTGTGATTATAAAATAGGCTGTTTGTGTAATAAAATAAATTTTTTTATTTACATTATATGAAAATTTTGTGAAATTAATGAACATATGAAAATTTTTCACCACTTTTCTAAAATTACCTTTAATCAAATTAATTATGTTAGTGAAACTAAAAGTGAAATAGACAAAGGTGTAGTTTTGAAAATGATTCAAATGTTTCATTTAATTCTGTAAAATTCTCGTATTAATAACTTAGAGATAAGATCTTGTAAATAGAATTGGCAGAAGTAAAAGAGTAAAATACAAAGCTGACTGAAGATACTTTAATTTATGTAGGATATGAAGGCTTTAATATAGACCACTAGCTCTAAGTTAAGCTCAAGCAGTGCTCTGTTCATTATCGTCTCTTGTATGAGCATATCATCTTCTTTATGATTAACAAATAAATCTCTTTTATGATTTTTGTTATTTAACATGTTTTGAATATTCTATTTTGTGACGTGAGGTTTAGTCCTTGTGCTAACTCGTCTTGTTCTATTATGGTATCACACAAAAGTTAAGAGCTCTAATATATAAAGTATGAGAAGGAGAGAATTAAGATTGGGAAGTTGCAGCAACTATAGAGAGAAGACGAAGAAGCTTCAAAGAAAGGAGAGGAGTCGAAGCATATCAGAGGGAGAAGACAACAAAAAATTCTTCACACTCTTCAACCTTCTTCCTTGCCTATACATATACTCCTCTTCTTTCCATTAAACCTAGGGTGCTCAGTTTGTACCCCTTTATCAGAACGGGTTTCATCTCGGTTCGAAAACAATTGGAATAAGACTTTGCAAGATTAGATAGAAAAGGAGTTTGGGACAGGATACAGGATTATCATCGAGATGTCCTGTCCCGTCTCGAATATTATATATATATATATATATATAATTTTTTATTTTAAAAATATACATTAAGTATATTAATTATATTAATTTGATTTATACTTATATTAATTATATCAATTATAATTTCAATATGTGCAATTCTTATTTAAAACTAAATTTTTTATATTAATAATTTTAATGACATAGAGTAAACAAGGTGATATATTTCTTCATAATATATTAATTATATTAATAAAATTTATTCTTATATCTATCTACTTAATAACTTTCATTTATATCATATTTCTTGCTTTATTTTTGAAAGAGTAATTAGCTTAGCACATCTAAACTAAAGTAGAAGAACAATAATTTCATGTTGTACTTGACTTGCATGTTATTACTACTTTATAGCCTAGAAATCACTTGTAATTGCTATTATAATGTGTAGTTATGATTAAAATAATTCAATAATTGACTTCAAATTATTGTGATTTATATACTTGTATTATTTTAATTTTGAACTTAATAAGTTATACAAAATGTTAATGAATGTTATTATCCAGACCTTTCTCCGACATTGTCCAATTTATTGGGATAACAGGACGTCTCAATCTTATCTCGATCCTGTCCCAATTCCTAACGGGATTGAGATATGATACAAGATAAAAATTTAGTCTTAATCTTTTTTTTTCGAGATGGGACAAGGGACAAGGGTGTCCCAATCCCATCCCGTTCAGTGAACACCCCTAATTAGACCTATATCTCTCCCTAAGCCCAATAATAGCTTTTGGCCTATGAATTACTGACTCAGAAACTCATTTCATATTTTTCTGAAGCTTGTTCATAACATACCTTTTCTCATCAAAATAGACCTTGTCCTTAAGGTCCAACCATAAGAAAATTTCTTGAAAAGCATCCCAAGTTGTGTCACTAAAAGGGCCCAAACCATTTCAAGAGATTAATTTGTAGTAATCCCATAAAAAGCAAAGACTAAGTTTCCAATAGTAAACATCTTATATAAATCTAGAAGTACCGTAGCTACCATTGGAAGTTGTTAGAATAACTGGAGTAGATATAGCCTCATTCAATCTACGACTTGCAATCAATTAAGTTTCCAAACTCCACGATGGTACCACAATACTTAAGCAATCTCAACTTCTTAAGTTGTCTAAGAAATCATTTACAATTGATACTACTATTTGGGTGCTGCAATATTCGACATTAGCAACAAGATAGCTTGGCTTTTGCCATAGAAAATTCTGGAAACTTTGATTTGCTGTTGTGATCCATTTGACGACTTCATAAATAACAATAACTGTGTGATAGTTGGGATACAGTCATAAGCTCCTTGGTCATTTATTCTTCCCTGAACCACACTAGTACAAAATTCAACATTTACATAGCACTTTCTACACCAATTGGAAGGCAAATGATGTAGAAAGTAAGGATGGTGGTATTTTTATAATTATCGCCAACTTTCTACATTGGTTGTCTTTAGAAGTGATGTAGTAAGGGTAGTGGCTAATATTTTATACTAAAGCGTATCCAACATAATCAAGCAACATTTTCCATCTGCATCAAAAGAATCTAAAGCAGAGTTGTTGATGTAATAAGAAATGAGCACAAGTAATTCATTGAGACCCAAAGTCACTATCTGAATAATATGATGTATTAAAATGCCTGGATCAAAAACCAAGCAAGCATCTAATTTCCACTTAAGATTTGGCCCACTCAATAGCCCACCCAATATTAGTATTGAAGCAATAAGTTAAGACTTATATTTGAGTTGGACAATGAAAACCTTGCTGAAAATCATGCAATTGAAAATAGTAGGAAACAAGTTATCACAAATGGCATCTAAAGCCAGTAATTTAAGTAGGCCAGGTTTATTCGGGCTTGGTTTAATTCAGGTTGGCTTATTTGGATTAGGTTTGAAGTATCATACTCTCTTAAAAAAGCCCATATAGCCAAGCCCAACTTTAACTTTTTTCTACTAGACTCGGGTTGGCCCGTCAGGCTTAGCCAAAATTACCAATTCTATATACATATAAAGTTAAAAATTCTAGAGGTCAAGCTTTTCAGGTTGGACTCAATTTGGGCCGAGTTTATTTAAATCGGGCTTAAAGTATCCTACCCTCTTAAAAAAATTTATATAGCCAATTCCAGCCTTAACTTTTTTTCAAGGGGTTTGGGCTAGCCTATCGAGCCTAACCTAAATTACCGACTCTATTGGCGTCATTCAGCATCTCCACAGCAACAATTAACAAGTGCATGAGTAAGTGGAGATGTAAGAGATAGTGTCTTCCGATTGCCTCAAGACCAAATTGACACCGACTTAGTACAATACAACAACATAAAAAAATTCAATTTTAGGATTAAAGAAATCTGAATACTCCAGCAAGCAAGAATTAGTTGCTCAACTTCAACATCATTAATATCCACAATTATAACACTTGCAACAACTGCATTAAAATAATTGACCCTATTATGATAGTGATTCCCAAATGCTTACAGCCTAGAAATTCCTTCCTCATAGTCCAAATTCTCAATGATGTTAAGCTCACGCAGTACTTTATATGCCCCACACACAATGACCTCATCCTCAATGTCAAGGAGTGAGTAGCTAGAGGACCTGTGCGAACTAACCAATGAATCAAAGAAACTCCCAAGATTGAGAAAAATAAAGCCAAACCAAGCATTGAGCAGTATAATGGAATAAGTCAGTTGGGACCATTTATACATGGAAACTAATTTCCAAACTGCTACAGCATCATATGATTGTGATATGGAATTACTAACCCATAGGAGATGCATAGCAATACCACAGTGGCAAGGTTGAAAAATCTGGTGATGATCAATGATAGGAGGTTTAAGTGTACAATGGCCAAATATGCCTTTGTGGAAAGAAAAATTAATCAGATCTATTTTTAAGGAAAATGGTTTTTGCAACCATAAATTGCAAATAATGAAAAACACCAAAATGATAGAAACTAAAGGCACTACATATATTCCACCAAGACCAAATTTAAAGCGTAATGGACAAATTGAGGCAAGGAGACACCCAACAAAACCTACGAGGAAGAGGGACTGGAGCTCGAAATATAGATACCAAACAAAACTAGTAGGGCTAGGGTCAAACACGAATAAAAAATAAGAGCAGTGATGGAAATCCAGCAATTTAAGCATGAGGTTCAATGTGACAAAAGAATAAACACTGGCGTGCCTTGTAGAATATATATGAAACACAGCTGGTGGATAAACACTTAACTGGACATCTTGATTCTTGAAGGAGAAAGGGAGAATGTTGAAACAAAACAAGACAACGCATAAAATAAAAGTGCATTGATGGTGGTACCACAAGCACAAATTCTTTATCAGCAGACACGTCAAGAACAAACTCGAGCAAATGCTTTAGAGTAAGAGAATTGACGACTGAGTCCTTGACATTGAGTGACTCGACTGCGTGAGTTAGGGAAGTAGAAGATGCTTCAATGGTGGTGTCTTCAACAGCAAGTGAAGCAGAAGATGCTTCAATGGCTTCAGAGACATTGGTAGGGGTAGAAATTTGAAAATCAACAAGAGTAATCTGGTTGAGGTCATATAAAGATGATATAGGCTTGGAAGGAACAACGACAGTATGAGCAATAGCAATGTTATTAGAGATGGTAGCGGATGCAGAGGTGGAACCCACAATCAGTGAGGATAAATGATTGTTTTCAATGCCTAAGCGATGATTGATAACAGTAATGCGAGCATCGAGACGGTCAAAGTGAGAAAAATCATGACATTGATGTGGCTCCAGTCGACTGTGATTGCAAGGCAAACAGCTTCAACTTCAGCATCATCTTCCATCGATGTAGCGCAGGAGGGCAATGACAGCATCATTGTTATGGTCTCATACAAAAATTAAGAGCACTGATATAGAGAATATGAGAAAGAGAGAATTAAGACGGGGATAGTTGCTATGGCTATAGAGAGAAGAGGAAGAAGCTTCATGGAAAGGAGAGGAGTCGAAGCATATCAGAGAGAGAGAGAGAGGACAACACAAAATTCCTCACTCTCCACCCTACTTCCTTGCCTATCCATATGCCCCTCTTCTTTGCATTGGACCCATACCTCTCCCCAAGCCCAATAATAGGTTTTGGCCCATGAATTACTGACTCAGGAGCACATTTTATATTTTCTGAAGCCTGTTTATAACATGCTCTTTCCCCTCATGGGTGGGAAAAAATGTTGTGCTCATTCTATTCAATGTGACTGAAGTATAAATGATTCTTTTGCATATTGTAAAGTGAATCAAAATTCTATTGAGCTAAATCTATTACCCTTATTAAACACTAGAGTTGTGCTTTAATTTTGTTTCACAGCTTTGATTAGCATGAAGGAAGTTTCAAGGCATTTATTTGCTACTTGTCTACCTTGATGTACAATTTAATTTAATGCCTTTTTTTAATTTCTAGTCCAATAATGCATTTGACGTAAAACAAGAAAGGGAGAGAGAAATAGAGGGAAAAGAAGGAGGGAGACGTAAAGAAGGAGGAAGAAGGTCGAAACTCTCAAAAACTCTTATTCAATAATACTCAAAAACTGAATACAAAAAAGAAACTTTAAGACTATCTATAGAATCATAAAAATAAAAAAAAATAATAATAGAGAGAAGAGGAAGAAGCTTCATGGAAAGGAGAGGAGTCGAAGCATATCAGAGAGAGAGAGAGAGAGGACAACACAAAATTCCTCACTCTCCACCCTACTTCCTTGCCTATCCATATGCCCCTCTTCTTTGCATTGGACCCATACCTCTCCCCAAGCCCAATAATAGGTTTTGGCCCATGAATTACTGACTCAGGAGCACATTTTATATTTTTCTGAAGCCTGTTTATAACATGCTCTTTCCCCTCATGGGTGGGAAAAAATGTTGTGCTCATTCTATTCAATGTGACTGAAGTATAAATGATTCTTTTGCATATTGTAAAGTGAATCAAAATTCTATTGAGCTAAATCTATTACCCTTATTAAACACTAGAGTTGTGCTTTAATTTTGTTTCACAGCTTTGATTAGCATGAAGGAAGTTTCAAGGCATTTATTTGCTACTTGTCTACCTTGATGTACAATTTAATTTAATGCCTTTTTTTAATTTCTAGTCCAATAATGCATTTGACGTAAAACAAGAAAGGGAGAGAGAAATAGAGGGAAAAGAAGGAGGGAGACGTAAAGAAGGAGGAAGAAGGTCGAAACTCTCAAAAACTCTTATTCAATAATACTCAAAAACTGAATACAAAAAAGAAACTTTAAGACTATCTATAGAATCATAAAAATAAAAAAAAAATAATAAAAAATTTAAATCTAAATTAAATCATAATTTAAAAGATGAAACTAAGGTATCTAGCTAGTCTAGATATCTTATTTTATTTGAGATAGTATTTAAATATAAAAAATAAATCATAGATGCTAAATCAAATAATACTAAACCTTATATACTAAATCAAATCTAATAAACCCTAAATAATCTAATGGATGTTCAATATCCTTATTAAAGCAATACTAATAAAATAATTCTAAATAAAAGTAATTAAATCTCATCCATATTCCATAAGTATTATTGTCAACTTTCTCATTTGTTGATCAATTTGTGTGGCTTGGCAAATCTTCCAGCATCTACTAGGTAAGAATCAAAATGTTTCCCTGATGTTTGACTTTGTTCCTTGAATCAGTTTGTTCCTACCCAAGAGCAAGTCCAAAATACAGTGAAGACAAAAAGACATTCTCATTGTTGTTAAGTAACTATAAGTTTGTATGTTAATGTTTTGGATGTGATCAGCAAAGAGCCATTTGCTGATCAATGAGGTGTCTTTAACTTGTGAATCATATATATGAAGTACCAATATTATGACATTTTTATGTTTCCTTATAGCAGAAACATCATTGACTCTTTTACTCTACTAGTCGTTGGCTACATGTGAGCATTGTATAGTAGCTTTCTTTGTATGGAAAAAATAAACTAGTATTTCCTTCATGTGTGTATCATATATTCATATACATAGAATTATAGTACACAAGCCTATCATGTATACCTGCAAGGAGTTATTGATGCATTTTCTTGCTCCTTAAATTAGTCAATTGCACTCCAAGTTACTATTCATGTATTCTCTTCCTCTATCTTTGGGCTCTTCATGTACCCATTTGAGGTTGTTGTAGTTTAGGTAAGAATGAGGTCCGTTTACTTCCTCCATGTGCATATCATATCAGTATTTTGGGACTTCCAATATTGTGGATATGGACTATGGACTTCTCATAGGTCATTTGGCCTTTTTTGATTATTTCCCAAAAAATTTCAATAAAGACCCTTTAATCACATTTATTTAAATTCCAAACCCCTAAATTTTTAAAATTATATTGTAGTCTAAGGATTCTGATTTAATATTAAATTTTTGGAAAAAATGATAAAATCGCCCCTCATTTAAATTAATATAAAAACTTTCCTACTTTACTTATTCGTTGTCTTACTTCACTTATTAATTTACTTATATAAGTTGTTAATTGTCCTATTTAACTTATTTTCATTTTAAGTGTTTAAATCATCTAAAAATAATTATCATAGTATAAAAATTTAAAGCTAATTCTCAAATTTATTTTGAAAAGATGATCATGGTAAAAAAGAGTTAATCTATATTTTAGGAAACTATCACAGTTACAAAAATTTTGTCTACTAATTAGATATTTAAAATCTAACCCTGGTAGAATGATTAAACTAATTAAAAAGGTTATGAAGTTTATAAAAGTTTGCCCTTACTATTTAAAACTATAAATAATACCCTTACTATTAGAAAAGAGTCTATCATGATAGATAAAAAAAACTTAAAAATAAATATTCCATTCAACAAAATTCTATACTTATTAAAGCCTATAAACATGCATGCACATCCCACCATAAATATTCAAATATTTATTTCAATACATGTCTCAACACTTGAAATTTTATATTAAAGTATTTACTCTAAATAGATTGGACTGACCGAAGCATCCCTAATGCTCGGGATATACCTGGCCAAAGGTATAGTGTCCAAGCCCAAGCTATGGGTCCCCTTCATAAAGAACTCAATCAGGAGGTGTCACCATCTCACATTTCCCTTTTACAAACCTGGTCAAGTAAGTATTGAGAAACGAGACCCTAAAGTGGAGGCAAATCACGTGATAATTGAATCATATTATATATATATATATGTGTGTGTGTGTGTGTATGTATGTATATAACATTAATGTCATTATCTCCTCATCCCATCACCAATACATGTCATAAGCAAATGCAACAATCAAAACTTATGAGAATGCTTTAAAAGAAATATGATACCTCATTGAATGATGGTTATAAGTCACAATCATGTGGGCAGGATTAAAGTAACTCATTAAATTCCATAACCACATTCTTTATGATTTCTCAACAATTTATCATATATATATGATCTATATATAGGGCTGAGGTATCATAATCAATTAGATAAAATTATAAATGAGTCATCAAACCAAATATAGTTTGCACACAAATAAAAAAAACCCCAAGTTATCCAGTCTCTTTAAGCTTACAAGTAGTCACACAGCAAGTCCAAGCAATAAGAGCTCTTAATGAGAGTCTACATAAGTCACACACATATAAAACTATTGACATATAATTTAAAACTGTTAAAAGATTATTCAAAGGCTACTTTATTGTTACTTTAAAGTTACTTTAGGACCTTAAAGTTATCTTGGAGGAGTCGCATTTCTTTTAAATCCGTATCCCTTTATAGAAACTAGTTTATCTATTTTTATAAAGGCATTTATTTAAAGTCTCTATTCATCTCAAATATTTATTCTAAGTCTCAAACTATACTCTAAAAATTCTCAAAGTCTCATAAACAGTTTATATGTAGAGTTCAAATCTTTTGAAACCTCAAAATAGATTTAGATATATTATTGCAAAAATTTCCTATAAACAAAAATACACAAAGTTCTCAATGGATTATTTTCTAAATTTTTCATTCTCAAGAATCTAAAACTAAGAAGATAGATTGATAGAACGAGAATTCTAAAATACTTACATGATTCCAGAAGGCCTCACATCAACCTTTAAATACATGTATATAAAATTAAAGTCTTTCATTTATTGGGCCAAAAAGTTTGACAAAATTAATGTCAACTTTGACTCTATAGAAACTCTTTCATTAATTTACAATGAGTTTTCTACTAATTACTCACTTTCTACAACTATCAACAAAATCAGAGATGTTATTATGCTAGATTGGACAATCACGTTTGACCACATTTTTAAGAAAGCAAACAGATGTACAGATTGATTATCTCATCAAGTCTCAACCAACAACCTTTATGTTCATATTTTTGATATCCCAATGTTTGGTTGTTGTAATCTTTTTTATGTTAACATGACTCATTTTATCAATTAGCACGATGTATGGCCATTGATTCACAAAAAAAAAAAAATTAAAGTCTTGGACCTCTCTCGTTGAACCTCCCTTGCTCTCAATGTGCAGCGCACACGGAGGAAAATGAATTGTGGCTTTGGGAACGTGCTAGGCATAGGTCAATCAAAGTTTGAATGGGGCTTGGGCCCATACTCTATTTCATTATTATTATGTCGTACTTTTACTAAAAAATAGAAGATATTTTTTGAGAAGTTAAATATTAAAAAATATAAGACATTTTTAATTTTTTAAAGTGTAATCATTATTTTTTTTAAAGTGTCCCTATTGATAATGACTTTACATTTATTATAAGATATTTAATAGGGATAAATATGAAAAAATATAGTTAATTGGAAAGTAGGTAATTACTTTATTGTGGGGTAAAATTCAGTTAAAAATGTCTTATATTTTTAAAGGGAGGAAGTATATATTATAAATTATAAATATTATAAATACTTATATATTTGCATAATTTTTTTCGATTATTCTTGTATATGTATATACATACTCTATTTCATTATTATTACGTCGTACTTTTACTAAAAAATAGAAGATATTTTTTGAGAAGTTAAATATTAAAAAATATAAGATATTTTTAATCTTTTAAAGTGTAATCATTATTTTTTTTAAAGTGTCCCTATTGATAATGACTTTACATTTATTATAAGATATTTAATAGGGATAAATATGAAAAAATATAGTTAGTTGGAAAGTAAGTAATTACTTTATTGTGGGGTAAAATTCAGTTAAAAATGTCTTATATTTTTAAAGGGAGGAAGTATATATTATAAATTATAAATATTATAAATACTTATATATTTGCATAATTTTTTCGATTATTCTTGTATATGTATATACACGCACGCACTTCTTTTATTACTTTATTTTATTGTACAAAAAATTAAATCTTATAAGTATCTTATTTTTGGGCAAATTCTTCTTTTGAAATTATTTTATTATTTTTAGTTTTCAATAAATTCTCAATATTTTTCCATGCCTCAAATTCTCTTTATATCCTTAAAATTATCTATAATTAATTTCTTGCTTAGTAACTGAAGCATGTTATAGATCTCCTTTTCTTTAAAGAATTTTGTTTCCAAAGATTAACACCTGATATATTATATAGTCAAACCTTATCCTCAATGAAACTTCAACTCTATAAACCCCTAACCTATTTTTTTAACACCACTTGTGTACATTAACTTGTTTCTCGTCTCTACGTTTTATCATGAGTGTAGAAATTTGATATTTATAAAATTGGATAATTTCTCTAGTGACAAGAATTTCAGACTTCTCCCAAATATTTGCAAAATACTCTTCAAAACAATTAACATTTAAATCAACATACAATTTCTTGTTAGTCAATTATTAAGTTGAACCGGAAAGTGAAACATTCGTTGCCAAACATATACATTTTTAAGGTGAGTGCCATCCAAATCATCAATTTGTCTCCACCACAATTCCAAGTTCCCGCCACAACTCTCACAATTCACATGCAACGTTTTTGCTATGCTACTGTAATTAACAGGGCTATAATGAGTTCCTGTTACATATCTTATTTTACATTATTTCATATTTTTATTTAGAATTTCCCTTACAGACAATGTAATATAAACTTTACTAACTTTATTCTTCTACAACACACGTCAATCTGCATGATTTTCCTCCTCCAACTTATCATAGTCATTTCCCTACAACAAACTTCCACCCAACAAATCTTAATTTTTCCCATACGCACGCTCTTCCAATTAAAATGTGAACATTTGTCCTTAAAACTTATAATTTATAATCTTTGCGTGAAACTCAATTATCACCGCATTGTTGTAAATGTTAGTCTGTTGTGCCTTAAATTGTTTCCATAACAAATCCCTAACTATCTTTTTGAAATTCATAAAGTTTGTTCTTAGGCTTACATTCTCACTCTTCAGTTGAGAGCATGAGGAATTTTTAAGAAAAAGCCTACATCTAGAATTTAATTAATTCGTACCATTATGAAAAATAGTATATGTATTCCTATAAATTCTTAGAATTGAAAACATTCTTGGCAATAACTCCTATAATGGGCTTGTCTCCAGTTTCTCAAGTTCCTATTGGGCTAACTCGAATTGTGCTTAAGAGGCCCATATCTCAAGCAACCAGTCCCATATGTCCTAAACGAAGATGCTACTTGTTCATAGAAGAAAGTTATGAGTTGCGAACAGGTTTGACAGTGGCTTCTCCTAGTCTGGGAAATCGTATAAATTGCAGAGCAATCAAGAAGCAAAGTCGAAGAGGGCGTGGGACTTCAAATGCTATTTCTGGAAGGCGTGTTTCATCTAAAACACTATCTCCCCCCTTCAACGCTTCAACTCAAAATTGGACCCATGGGTTTGAAGGTACACCTGTTGATGTGTGTGTTAACTCTACTTCATGTAATACCGGTGGCAGGGATGAACCTGTCGCCGGTTCAAAATGACAATCTTATCTTTGAACTGTCAAGGATTGGGGATTTCCCTAACAGTTAAAAATTTAGAGGAGGAATGTAGAAAAATTAAACCCCAAATTGTTTTTTGATGGAGACCAAACAAAAGCATCGATATGTTAACAAGATTAGGAGGAAAATTGGCTTTGATGAAGAGTGGATTGTAGATACGGTGGGTAAGAGGGTCGGTTTGGTTGTTTGGTGGAAGCAGAAAGTTATTGTGAATATTTTATCTTCCTCTCTGAATGTGATTTACACAAGTATATCTTCATCTTCTCTTGAAACACCCCAGTACATCACTTTTATTCATGATCCACCTATGGAACGAGACAGATTGTTGTTGTGGCAATAGGTTACTAATATTGCTCAGAGTATGAATAACTTTTGGTTATGTCTAGGAGATTTTAATGATATTGTATCAATGAGGGAGAAAGAAGGGGAAGACCAAGGGCAGTACGAAAGATGCTGAATTTTCAACTTTTTATTTCCGACTGCTCTCTCTTTGATCTTGGTTTTAATAGCTCTAGATTTGCATGGTGTAATGGTCAGCAAGATCAGGACACTATTAGAGAACGAATTGATCGTGCTATGGGAAATGCTGAATGCTGTGAACATTTTCCTAGAACTCAAGTTTTTCATATTGACCCCATGGGTTCAAACCACCATCTCCTACTTGTGGATCTAAATTTCACTTCTAGTAAAACTCCTTGGACCTTCTAATTTGAAGAATTTTGGCCCACTCACCCAGAGTACTTGCAGGTTGTCCAAAAAAGTTGGTAGACTCAGGTTGATCATGTCAACAAACAAGTTGACATTTTTCTGGCTAGACTTTCTTCTTGTAAAACTTCTCTCACAAAATGGAGTTCCAAGGTTTTCCCTAATAACAGAAGAGTTATTGATCAACTCAAAATACAACTCGTGGATTGTAAACAGGGGGTTCTTGATAATGCAAAAATCATAAAGGCAAAGGAATTACCTATTGAAATTGAGTAGTTGCTTGATAGGGAAGAGATGTACTAGAGACAGAGGTCAAAGGTTATTTGGTTACAAGTGGGAGATCAAAACTCTCATTTCTTCCATTTGACTACCATAATAAGAAGACAAAGAAATAGCATTTTGAAGATAAGAGATGAGCATGGTAGCTGGATTAGTGAAGCTGCAGACATAGCCAAGGTTTTCACTTATTATTACACAAATCTCTTTACTGCATCACAACCTCGATCAATTGAGGAGGTTCTCAATCATTTAGATAGCAGAATTGATGACAATATGAATGTCAAGCTATTTCTCCCAATCACTAAAGAGCAAGTTTGTATGGCTGCTTTTAGCCTAGGCTCCTCAAAGGCACCTGGTCTTGACGGATTCTCAGGTAAATTTTATCAATCCTCTTGGTCTGAGGTGGGAGATAATATATATCAGATTGTCCTTAATCTTTTTGAAGGAAAAGAGTTTGTGGATGGCCTTAATGATACTAATATTATTTTGATACCTAAGATTGATAAGCCTGAACTTGTCGCTTAGTTTTGACCTACGAGGCTTTGTAACTTCTCTTATAAAATCTTCTCCAAAATTTTAGTTACTTGTATGAAACCTTTCCTTGACAACGGTGTTTCTCTTAATTAGGGGGCTTTCATTCCAGGCCGATTAATTCATGATAATTATTATTGCTCATGAAGTGTATCATTATTTGAGAAGAAAACGTGACAGTAAGAAGTATGAATTGGCTTTGGAGATGGACATGAGTAAGGCTTATGATAGGGTCGAATGAGATTTTTTGAAACAAGTGCTCTTGAAATTTGGTTTTTTGTTTGAAGTGGGTAAATCTCATAAGGAATTGTGTTAGCTTGGTCAATTTGAATTTTTCTCTCTCTGGAGCTAAGGTGGGAACTACTAAACCTAGGAAGGGGTCAAGATAGGGAGACCCTTTATCACCATATCTATTTATTCTAGTCTCTAAGGTTAAATCTAGTATGATTATTAAGCAACAGAAGCGACATGATCTCAAAGGCATAAAAAGAAGTTTACAATGGCCAGAAGTAACACAACTTCTTTGTAGATGATGCTCTTTTCTTCATGAATGCATATAAAAGCAGTTGCAGAGTACTAGTAAAGAATTTGCATGATTATTGTGAAGCATCTGGTCAGATAGACAATTTGGAAAAATCTACCCTTTTCTTCTCTACCAACACCCGTCTAAATGTGAGGGATTCGGTCAACACTAGCTTGGGGATTGGAGGCTTTAGTGATCCGGGGAGGTATTTCAGAATTCCTAGTGTTTGGGGTAAAACCAAAAATCAAGCCTATATCAGAGATCGTATGATTAAGAAAATTCAAGGATGGAGTCGTAGCTTCGTATCTCAAGCAGGTAGAGAGGTTATGATTAAATCTATTATAAATGCTATTCCTACTTTCTCTATGATGTGCTTTAAATTCCCGATCAAAACTTGCAAGGAATTTGATAGTCTCATCTTTAATTTTTGGTGATGGAAATCTTGTGGGGGAAAAATTACATTGGATTGCCTAGTAAGATCTTAAGAGGCCTAAAATGGAAGGAGGTATGAGTTTTAAGGATTTTGTGAATTTTAATGATTCACTTAGCCAAAACAGCCTGGAGACTTATGACTAATCTTGCGGCTTTGTGGACTGGGGTGATTAAAGGTATTTACTTTTCTGACTCTCATTTTCTTGAGGCAAAGAAAGGTTCAAAAGCTTCTTGGTGTTGGATTAGCTTGTTAGAAGGTCAAAGATTTTCTGAAAGATAATTTATGCTGGAAGATAGGAGATGGCGCTTCTATTAAAATTTGGCAAGACCAATGGATCCTGCTACTCCCCCATTTCAAATTGCACATTGAACACCCCGAGTTGAAGAAATCAAATGTCCTTGCGGCCACTCTTATTGATAACGAAAACTAGAATTTGACAAGCATTTCCCATCTAATTAGTGAAGACATGGCAGCAGTGATAAATCTCATTCCTCTTGCTTCAACCAGCTCATCTGATAATGGAGTATATACTGTCTAACAAGGTTACAAGCAAGCTATGAAGAAGCTTAGTGACGGGCATACAAGGGCCACAACATCATCAGCAACCTCTAGCAATATGTGGAAGTCACTTTGGAGAATTAAAACTCTCCCACATATAAATTACTTTCCATGGAGATGCCTCTCAAATGCCTTAGCCACTAATGATGCCTTACTAAAGAGACATAGAGGAAGATTGGAGTTATGCTCAATCTGTGAATCTGAACCAGAAATAACTGAACACCTTTCACTGCCCCTGGCCCAGGTGTGTTTGGTTTGGTTGCGATCTGTCCATGAAAGTAGTGTTCTTAATATGCAAAATTTTAAAGCTTGGCGGTCTCTTATCACATCTGATGCTACTGCTTTGTCTGATCTTGAAATATCTCATCTATGCTGGATATTATGGCTAATCTGGAAGGCTAGGGATGATAAAGTCTTCAATGATAGAAACCCAAGTCGTACTTATGTGATAGAACAGGCTAAGGTTTCAACATTTGAATATTGGAAAGAAATAAGTCATGGCTCACATCCTACAGAGGAGAATGAAGGAAAAATCCATGAGCAGAGTTAGTCCCTCCACCCACTGGTTTCCTCGAGATTAACTATCATGTAACTTTCATTCACAAGGGTGGCAAGGCAGCTGTTGGAGTGGCATGCAAGAACAATGCTGGCCATTTTATTTGAGGCTTTACTGATAAAGTGAAGTCCATATCAGCATTTATGACTGAAGCTTTAGGTCTAAAAAGAGAGCCCTTCTGCTTGCAAGAGGCCTTAGCTATGATAAGGTTATTTTTGAAAGTGATTGTCTCAATCTTGTTATTTGCATTCAACAAAATCAGCACGGTCATGGTGAATGGCAGAGCAGTAGTATAACTGAGGATATTTCAACCCTTATGCAATATGTGGTTGGGTGCTCTCTTTCCTTTGTTCCACGTAAGGGTAAGCCATGTAGCGGACTTCTTGGCTGCTTCTATTCTCAAGGAGGTGAATCCGATTGGATGGGTCACTAGACCTTTATCACCTTTGTCCTGTTTTCTAGCTATAGATGTTGCTAGGGCTGCTGCTTTCTCGATTCAGCAGTGTGATCAGTTGGCTCGAGAGGGTGTTGGTTGATTTTGTTGGGTTTACCTTTTGTTTTCTTGCTGGTTGATTTCATTGCTTTTTCCTTGTTTTGCTTTCCTGTTGCTGTGTTGTTTTTTCTTTACTACTTTGTCTGTACTGGTTCTTGCCTTTTGAAGGCCTTTAATATCATACACCCTTGGCCAATAAAAAAAATAAAATAAAATTCTTGGCCTATCTTTAGCCCACGAATTTTCAATACAGATCTCTCAATTTAGAGAAAACATAACCTATTAACCTATAACTTAAAAACAGGTTGGCGCACATAAAGTAATGTTTGGTTGGAGGGGAGGGAAACGGAAATTTTTCAAAATTTTCCCTCCTTTCCCTTCCAAAACCTCCCACCAAATTGGGTGTTTTCCCACTCCCCTCCTCCCCCTCCTCCTCCTCCTTCCCTTCCCTCCCCTCTAATCAAATAAAGCTTAAATGTTTCTATCTATTATCAGCCTCAATATCATAAATTTCCTGTGACCACCAACAATAAATGCTTACCAACATCTTACTTTCATTCCCTTTTTCTTCTTCTTGTTTTTTTTTTTTAAGTTTTAAATTCAACAACTCTTGAACATTCCTTCATGAACATTTTTTTTTAGCTTAAAAATTCTTTGCCAAATTTTTTTTGGGTACTCTCAATGTTAAAACATTCATAGAAGTATTAGAAAAATAAATAATGAAAATATGATTTAAACTTTTAAATTTTGCTAAGAACGAAAAATATGAATTTCAAAATTCTTTATAGTCAGTAATCCACAATTCAAAATCTTTTCTTTTGTAATCACAAACAACCATCAATTTCACAACTAAATTTTAGTAAACTTAATAGATAAAATTTCTATTCTTTATAACTGGACCAAATTATCAAATAAGTTCCCAACAATATCACAAATTCATAGGATATGTGAAAAAGTAGATGTGAAGAAGAATGTACTTACTTACATAATGCATTGTTTGTAATGATATACATTCGGAAAAAAAAAAATCTTTACGAAAAAAATAGATTTCAAAAAGTACAATAAGACGAATCTCATAAATATTTAAGTTCATATTTCAAATTCATAACTCAAGTTTTTTTTTTTGGGCAAACACCAACACATAAACCAATTCTCTCTCTCTCTCCCCCCTCTCCCCCCCCCCATCTTCATCATCATCATATGGTCATTCGATAAGTTTTATCATTTTACTTTTCTAAAACAGTCATATCTACTAAATCTATATATTCCTCTAATTGTCATCATATCTTGTTACGCATTCAAAGGTGCCTATATATAAGGGGTGTGTGTGTGTGTGTTTTTTTTTACCAACATCATTGATAAAAAAAAAATCAACTTACTACCTTATTTAACTTCATCTATCAAATTTCATTTTAGTCTATCTAATTAGTTTTGAATTCTCTTTTAAAAAATTCACTATAAACTTTTCTGCATAATCAAAACTTGCACCCCGTGTTGTCAATAATGTTTCTGTTATGTCTTCAATCCAAACATTATTTTAAAATCTAGTATCAATACCCCTCATTGTCATTCTTGCAATTAATCATATACATTCTTAAATATGAAATGATTTTTTTTCCAAAAATCACAAAAATACTTATCAATTTGTTTTCAATAACTAATTAAAGGGAAATATGTGAAAGCTTAAAGTTCAACTGAAATTTCAAATAAAAAATGTATAATATTTTTTTCCAACAAAAAAAGTGTATAATAACACTGTAAATTGCAAAACTTTTACAATTATTTATGCAACAAGTTTCGTATCGCCCCCTTTCTTCTATTTATTTTTTTTAATATCATTGGTCCATAAGTTTTTTTTTTTGACAAATTAAAAAAAAGAAGTATCCTTTAATATAATTTCCTTATAACTGCCGTGTTATAATGATTTTTTTCCTTAAATATTTACTAAAGTTTTGGGAGGAAAACAAAATGTTATTCATTTACTCATTCGGTTTAAAAATATAAAATATTTTTAACTAAAATTCAACCGTAATAAAATAGTTATTTATTTTCAAACCAATCTTATATTTTCATTCTTTTTTCTATTAAACACTTTACAATAAATATAAAGTGAGTTATTCAATAGGGGCGTTTAAAAAAAAGGCAATGATTATATCTCAAAAGATTAAAAATGACTTATATTTTTTAACATTTAACTTCTTAAAAAATGTCTTACATTTTTTAATGGAGGGAGTATATAATTTGTATATTCTTATAAAGCTATGCAAAAATAATTGTTTTATTCTTGTTCTTTTTTTCAAGTCCTTACCCACATACTGTTCTAGCAATATTTTTTTTTTAAATCTTCTATCTTTTTTGGCCAAGTTCACTTCTCTATTAAATTCATCACTTTATTATATCCCTCAATTGTCCTAACCATATCCTTAAAAGACATAATTTGCTTACAATTTGTTAGAACTTCTTACCACTATCAGGTCTTTCCCTAAAGTATTTAGAAAAATCCTATGGTCATTATAGAACCATCCTTTTCTTTCTATAATTTTTATTTAAATTCTCAAAATGACCTATACATTATTAACCTCCATACCATCACAGTATTTGAAATTATCAATGGAGATATAGCTACAAATCACTATCTAGAACTTTAATTTTTATATATTCATCATCTTCTCCCCTCGTGGAGATGCAAGTTATCCATCAATATTTAATCTTTTGAAAAACAAAAACAAAAATCTAAAGTAAACTATCCAAAATAGCAAAAGGGAATTAGCTTGTGGATAATGTATTGCCAATATTCCAATGCATGATGCAACCCAACCACAAAGTCAAGAATAACCAAGCTCTAATACCATTTTATCACATGGTCATTACTTTCTTTTCAAAATGTTAACCTAGTAAAGTGTGCAGCGCACCCACTTATATAGTCAGGATCCTCTTTAAGTTTCTCTGATGTGAGACATAACAACTCTCCCAACCAATTCGTGATGCCCCCATCACGAGTGGCCCACCAGAGGGGCCTACCAACCGAACAAACTTGAATCTGGCTCTGATACAATAATGTAACACCCCATTTTATTATTATGTATACATTATAAATTATAAATATTATAAACATTTACCTATTTATATAATTTTTCGATTATTCATCCTCTCTCATGTATTTGTATATACACGCACACACTTCTTTTATTACTTTATTTTGTACTAAAAATTAAATCGTATAAGCTATCTTATTTTGGGCAATTCTTCTTTTTAAATTATTTTATTATTATTTTTTCAATAAATTCTCAATATTTTTTATGCCTCAAATTCTCTTTATATCCTCAAAATTATCTATAATTAATTTCTTACTTAGTAATTGAAGCCTAGGATATTACACATTTTAATAATAGTAAATAAGCAAATTACCTCTTTAACTTTTGATTAAATAGTACCATAGATCTTCTAAACTCATTTATTATACAAATTATCCCCTTGACTTTTGAAAACGATGGCATCGGATCTCTATTGTTAACAAAAGTTAACTTAATTTATTAAAAAAAACAAAAAAGACCTCAAAATTACATAACAAAAAAGACCTCAAAATTACATAAAAGAGCCAAAAAATTACAATCAAGGATCCAAAATATTACAAAAAAGGATCAAAATTTAGTTAATTTGCTCATTTATCCTTCCAATAATTTGCTGAAATTTAGTTAAGTGGGGAATATTATAGTTCTTTCATTGACAAGATTATTTTGGTATTCTGTGCAATTCAGCTTCTTGCTGCCGGAAGGAAGTTCAAGGTATACCGTGAAGATGGAAGAGACAGGCTAAATCTCTCATCATTCTTCATTGTTATAAAGATATTATATAAGCTTGTGAGTTATTTTTCTCGCTCCTAATATATTTTATTATTGGATCTAAGAAAATTTTTGAAACTCATTAATTCTATCATAATTAATTCAATATTATGTTTAATTATTATTTAATATTTGTATATACCATTAGATTGTTCAAATAAATTTTGTGCATTGACAAAAGATATTGCATATACAATTTTGCTATAAATGAAAGGGAAAAAATGATGAAACGCGAAGAAGAAAAATAATCACATCACAGGGACAACTTTATTCTGGTGCTGCTAATTTTGTGATGGCAAGATAAGACTTGGGTCTTCAAAAAAAAAATAGAGCCTTAATTATTGAATTGTCAGAATTAATCAATATTCTCATTTCTCACTAATTAATTACTTAATAGTAAAGAAGCCTTTTGGTGTAACATCCTTGAAATTTAAATTAGATTAATTAAGCTTGATTAGAGTGATTAAGTTTATTAATGAGGTGTGTGACCAGAAAGGTCACTACTCAATGGTACCAAATTTAACCTCAACTTCCTTAAGGTGATAGACGTTGGAGGTTCGAGTTTGGAGAGGTTCTAAAAGACTCCCGTGAAGGTGGGGTGAGGAATAACCCAAGTGCCGTCTTAGGAAAAGCTAGCTTCTGCTGCAGTGATGTGGGTTGGCCCAGTCTAAAAGACCCCTGGGAGGGTGGGATGAGGACTGGTACACTTATGATGTGATTTCTTTAAAGTTCAATGATATGAATTGATAGGGAGTTCAATGATTATGTGTTAAATGAAAACAATGACTTGATTGTGAATGGTTCCATAAAATAGAAATTTCAAAGTTCATTGAAATAGAAATTACGAAGTTCAATGAATTGATATTCATGAAGTTCAATGAATATCAGGAGTTCAACAATTTGATTATTTGTATTAATGTGATTTTTATGCACTAGATGTGTACAATGATGTTGTTATGCATGCTTGACATTGAGAAATTGCATGCCTCAAAATATTGCATATTTATGCATCGCATGATCTTGAGAAGTGAGAGTTTACCTAGGAAGAGGAGTAGAGAGTTAAATTCATATGCTAAGGCTTCCATGTGAACTCGATGGTTAGCTTAGATTTATTTTATATATATATATATATATATATATTGCTCCATTTATTCAACGAGGGACTTGAACTTAGCTAGCTATCCACTTATTCGATGAGAAACCTAACTTGTTGACGGAGAATGATAGCTTGTAACGTGAGAGATGGGAGAAACTGTAACCCATAGGTGAGTTGGAAAATCTTAGCTGGGTAACCTCTCACGCGTGTTTGGCTAGGGTAGTCTTAGAGTATAGATGATTCCAATGTATTCTAACCCATGATTTTATGTCAAAGAAATAAGGAGGATATAAGGGAGGTGTGATCATACATACAGTGAGAAAGGGCATATAATTATCTGTACTGTGACCCTAGTAGAAATGGAACATGTGAAAGTCTTGTTCTATGTAGGACATGGCATTATCTTGATCATTATCTCATGCATATGCCTTATTGTGAATAAAAATGCTGAGTCATGCTCTTGAATATGTCCATGAATTGAAATTGTTTAATAGCTTACCACTTGCATTTAAATTAATTGGCATGTATTGGTATGAGTTAGATAGACCTTGGTTACTGAGTGATTGAACTTACCCCACTATCTTCAATATTATAGGAAATAGCTTAAGAGGACAAGACAGAGGAAAACAACTGAAGGCGTAGGATTATCATCTTATTAATAGGCCTTCTTTACTTTTAAGTAATTATGTGTAGATGTTGTATGAAATTGCCAACCAGGAGTAATCCATTTGTGACTTACTTGCACTTTGTGGTTTGTGAAATTATAAAGTGTATTTCATGCTCTAAGGTATATATATGTGGATTGTGATATCTATGATAGGGTCGAAATATTATTACAAATAAGAGTTAAGTATGTCATGTGATTTATGTGGATTATATTGATGATTTATGTGATTAGAACTCCCCCTTCTGTTTTTGAGATTATGGGGTTAAGCAATAAAAATATGTTATATAAGTATTGTGATCTGTTTTAGTCTATTGCATGCAGTCTGGCTGATGTCAGTGGCTTTTGGCTTTTGTTATGTGATTTGAACACTTAGTTTTATGTAAGTTGGTGAAAAAGTGAGAATTTTAAAATGAGTGTCCAATTCTTGAATGAGTAATAATTTGAGTGTGAAACTAAAGCCATTAATTAGAGCTAGGAGAAAGCTTTTTACAGATACTTAGATTATGTCAATCGGATGTCGGATGGAGAAATGAGACGTTTTGGAAGTTGTCAAAATACTATCAAATGATAGTAAAATTCTACTGTTATGTAACATGCAATGCGCTGAAGTGTATTGGGCAATAAGCCGCGGCGCATGACACAAAGGCTCATGAGCCGCGGCACCAGTGCTATGAGTTGCGGCTCATGCCTCTTTTTTTGCACAAATTCACTGTTTTTCATTTAAAAGCAAATGCACTAATTTTCATTGTGATCCCATACTTCTGTATATAAAATGAACTCTGATTTTGAAATTGTATTCATTATTTGAGATGTTTTAAATACTGAAAATTTGAGATCCCATTTATATAACCTGTTTTCAAGTTTGGTAAACTTGCCATTTACTGTGAGCCAATCTCTTAGTTAATTTAAAATTTTGGAGTTAATCGGATAATAGTGAGGAAGATTTTACATTTAGGGCCAAATAAAGCTCCTTAGAATAACAAAGCAAAAATATAAACATAAGTCCTTATAATTTTCCTCAATTTTAAGTGTGTGCTCACAATTTATTTTTTTGTTTTAGTTGAGTCCTTGTACCTTAATCAATTAAATTTTATAAACCTTAAAAATTAAAATCCTTGGATTTTTCCTTTAAAAAATGAAAAAAAATTTTTTTTTTATATTTTTATTAAATAATTATATAGATTGAGAATTAATTACATAATTTTTAAAACTCAAAATTTATATAATTAGGTTTTACTTATAAATTTTCATAAAACAATTAATAAAAATTTTAAACAGTGTATTAAATCAAATTCTAGAATTATTAAATTAAATTTTCTATAAACTCTAAAAATATTTTTATTTGAAAAATTTAATAATTTATTATTAATTTTAATTTTTAAAGATTAATATATTTAATAGATAAATTATACGGGTTTGATTAAAATAAAATAAATTATAGAAATTTAATTTAAAATTGAGAAGAATTATAAGAATATGCAGAATAATTTTTCCAAAAACAATTTTTTTTACTGAGTCAAAACTTAAAGAAATTCGTATATAAAGGCAAATTTTATTTGTTTCGTTCAAATTTCTCAAACACTTTCCTTATTTTTTTGGGTTTTAATTAATATAAATAACAAAAGTCTAAACAAGAAACCCATGTTGATTTGGGTCAAAAAGTTGGTGACTCATTTGAATTGGACTTAATTTGAGTAGGGTTTATTTAAATTGAATTTAAAATATTCTATTCTCCTAAAAAAATTTATATAACCAAACACAACTTTAACTTTTTTCAATGGGTTCGCACTTACCTAAATTATTAGCTCTAGTCATTAATTTTTTTAGTTTTTACTAATATAACATGTACGTAGGGGGCACACACACAGTAATAAGTAAGACTTTGACCATATCTTTTGATACTAATTTATTCCTAAACTTTTTTTTAAAAGCACAGGGCACACTAACTCTTTTTCTAGGAGTATTAGGTGCTTTTTTTTTTTTGCCTAAGAACACTAGGTACCTTGAAGTTTTGTTAAAATAAAATTTAATAAATATTGTTAAAATATTAAATATTTTCATATTTAATAATTTAAATATTATTATTCATAAATATTCATTCAAAATTTATAAATTAATTTCTAAATATTTAACAAGTCAAGCAAGCTTTTTCAGAAATTTATAGATGACTTTTTATTTTTTACATATCGATCTCTGAGCTTCTCTTTGGAATAGTGCCTAGATCATTATACTTTTTGCGCTTGTCGAAACTTACCTATATTCTTAATATTGATTAAGTTTCTTAAATTTTTATGTCATTCTTTATAATTTTTTTAGTTAACTAACGATATTCCTTTAAGATATTACACTGTCCAAATTTAGTACTCTCTATATGTTATAGTGTTATGAGTAAAATTATAAACATAATAAATCAGGACCAACAATATGCTAATAAAAATATTTATTTAAAGGATATCGTTTATTCCATAAATGTTTTACCAAAAAAGTTACTTAATAAAAGAATAATGAAGAGGTGATAATAAAAAATCACTCCTCTAATTTGGAGGTTTTTAATATCATTTTTAATACAAAATTTACTTAAGAAAAAAAATTAAATTGTTAATTGATAAAAAAAATTTAGTTTCATTGGAATGCAAAAAAATTTAATCCCTCAAATACTTAATAGAAAAAAATTTAATATTGTTTTTAATATAAAATTATAAAATATTAAAATATTAAATTGGGTGGAGTAATTTTTTGAAAGAAGGTGATTAATTGATAAAAAATTATAAAAAATGGCCTAAAAAATTTAAAAAACTCAATCAATATTAAAAATGTGATTGATATATAAAAATATTATAAGTCATTTATAAATTTCAGAAAAAATAATTTAAGTTGTTAATATTTTAAAAATAATTTATAAATTTTGAATAAATATTTACAAATAATTATATTTAAATTATTAAAATATTAAAATACTTAATATTTTAATAATATTTATTAATTTTTATTTTAATAAGATTTCAGGATGCCTAGAACTCCTAAAAAAAGATTTTTGAGTGTTTAGTGCTCGTAAAAAAAGAGTTCAATAGCAAATTAGTACTAAAAGATATGGTTAAAATTTTATTTGTCACTGTGCATGAGGCCCATGTAAATGCTATGTTAGCAAAAAATAACAAAATTAATAGTTGACTAATAGAAGGAGTTTTTTGCTCCTCAAAAAAATAATTCAATGATAAAATTGCCCCACTTATTAATACAAGGTGCCCAGCACTCTACCAAAAAAGTTTATGGATGAAAATACACCTTAACTCTAAAATATATGTCATGCATCGAACCAACTTTATTTTTAGTTATGACCAACCACTTTTAAATTATTTTAATTTTTATTAATTTAGTTTCTTATGCTAGTTTTGTTCTTTTATATTTTAAAATTTCTAAATCTATTTTTTTATGGGAGACTTTTTTACCTGTGTGCTATAAATAATAAAAAAATTATCTAAATACTATAATGTCAAAAGTATTTATCCAAATATTACACTAGAAACAATTCAAACTATATTTGTAAAAAACTCTTTTAGGCCAAGAACAATTTTATAGTCAGAAATTATTTTTTTGTGTTGAATAAAATTATTTTTTTAATGATAAGTGAGATTGTTCACTTAGTAAATGAATTTAGTTTCTTTTGACTAATAGGATATAATATTTTTCATTCTACTTTCTCTCAACCTACTCTACTAAGAGTTGAGTTCCCTTATCCACAAATTTCTCATGACATAATATATGAAAGGAAAAATTAATCATTTGATCTTTATAATTTTGACAAAATTATAATTTAATTCCTAAATTTTAACTCGTTATAACCCAATTCCTAAAGTTTTGACTCAATTATAAGTTAATTCCTAAATTTAATCTCTTATAATTTAGTCCTTGTATTTTCAACCTTTTAAATATTAGCCCTTATATTTTAAAAAATAAAATTATAAAGATTAAAAATATTTTAAACTTTTAATATTTATAATATTCATAAAGACTAAAAGAGTTTAGTAATTTAAGATATTAGTAATAAATTTTAAAATATTTTTAATCTTTATAATTTTATATTTTTAAATATAGAGATTAATATTTAAGAGGCTAAAATTTTAGAGACTAAATTTGTAAGAGAGAAAGTTCAGGAACTAATTTACAACTGAATTAAAACTTTAAAAACTGCGTTATAATGAGTCAAAGTGCAGGGATTGAGTTATAATTAAGTTAAAACTGTAAGGATTAAATGATTAATTTTTTGTACATTAAATATAAAGAAGAATATTTTTTTGGGCCTGATTTGAAAATAACTAGTTATTGTGGTCCTTAAGTGAAATTCTCCCAAAAGATATTCCCCATGTGCTACAGTCTGAAAATAATTTGCTTGAACTCGACTAATACCATTTGGTCCCAAAAAAAAAAAAAAAGAATTCGACTTGTACTAATCTGATTTGTAAATATGATTGGTTTAAAAAAAATCAGCTTAACATCAAATTCTTCTTTTTCGTAGTTTTAAAAGCCTGTTGCCTAATATTGGAAATATATAGTAAATGGGAGAATAAAAGCTTGGTTTAAATTTTAAATACCTTTCTCCTCTTTTCCTCCCCAATCCTTGTCTCATATGTCACGTTGGAGCCAAAAAAAAAAAAACAGAGAGGACAAAACTAAATAAGCTCTTAATTATTCAATCATCATATTTTATTAGGTGCATTGAGAGAAAAAAGAAAAGCTCTTTAAAATAAATCAATTCCACTCCAGGAAACCCAAAATACTAATATTGACTTATGTGTTGAATTAGATATTATGGAATGCAGAAAATGAAATTTTTTTGATAAAATAAAAAAGAAATAGAAAGCACAAGTTTAAGGAAGATTACCTAACCAAATTTGTCCAAGTTTGCTAGAACATATAGAAGACTAGATGAAACTTCTTATATCTCAAAGATAGTTTCACTTAAAGAGATATTATTGCATTCATCAACACCAAAAACATTATAAATGATCTGAAGTTGGAAGGGAAGATGAATGTTTTGTCACCTCAAGTCTTCAACCAAGATATATACATTCTAGATGGTTCACACGTCAACAAAATGGGTTTGATTGAATGTGGATGGCTCAATTAATTTTAATAGAGCTACTTCTTCCAAAGGTATCATTCAAGACACCTAAGGAATGTGGAGAAAAAAATTAATGAAATGAAATATCGTGAATCTTAACTGAATAAACAACTAAACTTTCTTACATTTTAAAATACCTCAATCTATATTGGAATAAGAGTGAAATATCTCCTAATTAATGCCTTTGGTGATTCCTATGAAATGATTAATCTCATACTCCCTCTAGTCTTACTTATAAATTATTTCCAACATGTTTTACTGGAATAAAAAAACATTAAATTTCATTAACTTTGTCTTAAAATTTGACAAATTTTCACCTTTACCCCTAATAAATGTTTTTAAATTTCATTACTAATATTTTTATTTAACATATTTAATAGGGATAAAAATATAAAGAGGAGCATTGAGAATTAACAAGTACCCTATAAATATGATTAAATTTTTTTTCTTTTTTTTGCCCTATAAATAAGATCAGAGGAGTACATAATAGTATAGGATTACCCTCTCTTTCATATCATTAAGAAGATTAAAGATCTTATTATGAAGAATTAAAATGTCATCTTAGACCATGTTTTCAAAAAGAGAAATAAGGTGTGCAAACTAGCTTGCCCACCAAGTGAATCAATGTAGCATGAAGACTACAGTTATCAATGACCCTGTTGGACGTTGGATGCAAGGACATCTAAATTTTTTACATGAATTAGTTAAGGTGTGTTTGATTGTTTGTTGAATGGTTGCGTACGTGACATTCTCTTTTCCCGGGAGGAAAAAGGTGGTTTTGACCGGGTCAAAAAGGGTTCATGATTTGTGAAGATGATGTTCCTATTTTGTTGAAATTATTTTAAAAAAATATAATAAAATTCATCTAAAATATATAAATAATAATTTAATTTTTTAAAATATTATAATTCTTTTAAAATCTCTGAAAGTTTTTCCATCATTAATAAATTTATATAAATTATTAAATTATCTTTGTTAAAAATAAATAATTCATAACTTTTCTTCTTACATTCGCAACAATGTTACAGTAAATAAGTAATTTAACATGTGAAGTTGTGATTTGCTGTTGTATTGTTGAGAATATAAAAAAAAAGTTGCGAATATAAGAAGACAAGTTATAAATCATTCATTTTCAACAAGAACAATTTGATAATTTATCTACATTCATTAAGAATAGAAAAGTCTCTGAGGATTTTAGAGAAATTATAATATTTTAAAATATCAATGTATCATTTATATATTTTAGGGAGATTTTCTCATTTCCAAGTTATTTCTGCATACCTTCCTCTTTTATTTTCAACTAGTAGAGGGAAGTTTTGCTTTATAAAACCAGAAATACAATTTGCTCAAAAAAAAAAGAAAAAAGAAAAAACCAGAAATACAAGAAAGAAGAGGTTTGTACTTTGTACTCATTTGGATAGAATTAAAAAACTAAACTCACACTTAGTTACTAAAAATGAATATAATAAAATGAATTAAAAAATTAATATAAAAATAAATTAAATTACCATTCTTTCTTATAGTAAGCATAAAAAAACTCATTAATATATACCATTAGTGTGGAAATTATTATACCATAAAAAAATCTCATGAATTATTATTCTTAACTCCATGGACTAAATTACCTTTCTCTCTCATGAATATGGTTCATCATCCTTTTAATAATCTCATTTTTACCTTCATTTTTTTTCAATATATTCTATTTTATTCCTTTATAGTAACCAAATGAGACTTACCACTTGTCATTGACATGTTATTAGATAACATTTGAGTTCATGGCTAACTTATGAAGAAAGAATTTTGCTCCTTTAGAAAATAATTTTTAAAAAAAATAATGCCTCACTTATTAGTATAGAATATCCAACACCCTCGAATGAAAGTACAGTGGAAAAATATATTTTAGCCCTTAATTTCATGTGTCAATTTTATCATAGTTTATCTATTATAATTTGAATTCTTAGCTATCAATTTATTATGATTATTAATTTCAAAAAAGGATATATTGAAAAGTTACACATACATACATACATACATACATACATATATATTACAATTTTAAGGATATAATTAAATTTGTTAGTAAACATGAAGTTGATTAATTTTATCTTTTGTCAAGAACTGGCGTAGTGTTTGCTATAATTGTGTGTAAAAATGTATGTTACAGTTTTAATTTTTTTTAATAAAATATTCATCTTTTAATTAGTGCATTAATTGTGGGAGACAAAGGTAAGACGAGGGGAAATATTGACGAAATGATGAAAGTTAAAATATGAAATAGTTTTTGGCCAAAAAGAAAAAAATGAAAGAGTTTGTTGAATTGGGCACAAAAAGACCGCGATAAAAAATTTTCATCATTTCGTCAAAATTTCTGAACAATTTAGTTGATTGTTTCAAATTTCGATTAAATGATGAAAATAAAAAGAATAATAAAAATTTCAGTGTTTCAAATTTATTCTATAAATTTATTCTTATTAATTTAATTCTTTACATTTTATTAAATTATTATGTTAGTCCTTTAATTTCTAAAATCTAAATTGACTCTTAAATTAATATAATGTGTAAAGAATATTGATAGCTTAACATGTATATGTAGTTAGATAAGAATAAATTAGCTCTCAAATCAATTTAATAATTTTATCAATGTAGTCTCTCACACTACCTTTGTTTTTTTTTTTTAAATTTTTGAGTCTATTTTTTCTATGTTAATAATTACCTTTTATTTATTTATTGTCATTTAAATTCCTAAACAACAATTTATTACCATCATTAATTATATAAAAAGGTAAAATTGAAAGGTTTCAATTTTTTTCATAATTTCAATGTTATAACTAACATTTATTAGTAAACATGAAGTTTGTTAACTTCATCTTATATTTAAGATCAAATAGGATTTTTTAGGTGAAATGTATTTGCCCGTTTCTATAGTTTTACTTAATTTTGAATTAGGTCAATGCAATTTATTTTATTTTAATTAAACTCTTATATTTTGATTAATTAAATTTTTAATCCCTCAAGATTAAAATCCTAACATTTTCATTTAAAAAAACAAAATTAAGTAATTTTATATTTTTATTAAATAATTATATGAATTTAGAATTAATTACATAATTTTTATAAGTCAAAATTTATATAATTAGGTTGATTTTAAATATTTTCTATACATATATAATTTTCATAAAAATTAATAAAAATATAAATAGTGTATTAAATCAAATTTTCTTTTTCGGTCCCTCTTATAAGATACAATCTAGAAATATTGTTTGATCCTTAATGTAGGGTATTAATTATATTTTTTTAATATTATCCATATTTAAAATCATTAACTATGAGAGAGTGTAATATAAATTAAAATTTTATATTTATATAATAATAAAATTAAAAATTTATTATATTTTTATACTTAATTAATAATTTAACTATTTTTTCTTAAATAAAAACTAGATGGAGCAAATGAAAGGAAAAGAAAATGCTAACTGTGGATAAGAAATGTGCTAAATCACAGGTGCAAGTACAACTTCACTCTTCTGTCATTAATTTTGCAATAACAGGATGAAGCCTTCGTTTTTCCAAAAAGTTACGATCTTACTTGTTCAATTGTCATAGTTAATTAATATTCTTAACAGTTAATTATAAACTCCTCTTATTTTATTTATATAATAAAAAAAGAGTAATTATTTTGATCCTATTCATAGAAGATAAGGTAATTGCTTTGAATCTAATTACAGGAAAGATAGTATTTGTTTTAATCTTATTTATAGAATATTTTAATAATTATTGTGTCCAAATTTAACCATTTTCCTTATTAAATATTGTGAAGATTATTAGATATTAAAATATTGTATTTTTAATATATATATATATTTAATAGGAGTAAATTTGAAAACTTGTTTAATTTTTAAATACAGCTAATAATATTAAATGCTTTTCTTGATTTAAACAAAAATATTAAATATTAAAATTAATTTATAAATAAAATATAAAGAGTAATAAATTAATAATTAAGAAATCTTGAAGCCAAATAAAGCTACTTAAAATAAATAAAAAATAAATATATATTTTTTTAATTTGGGCGTGAGAAACATATAAACGGTCTTGGTACGGAGCCACTTTCCTTACATCTTCATGGAAAGTACTTCAAACATTAAACCGCGTTCGAAAACTATAAAAAGTATATTTTATTGAGTCAAAAGGAATTCGCCATCCACACATATTCATTATTTCATTGGACTTTCTTCCCTTGTTGGTAAAGGAAATTTTTAATTAATTTAAACCAGAAAAAAGCTTTTTGTAATCAGGACATAAAGAGTTCACATGATCATATCAGAGATGTTGGGGGGGGGGGGGAAGAAAAATTTTAATAAAGGCTTTTAATGAGATTTAATTTCAATAAAAAATTTTAAGATTTTTCTACATATGTAAAAGACTGAAATAAAATTAAATGATTGGCTACAATAATTTTATTGTTCTTGATAAAATTAGGCACATGAATAATTTATGCAAAAAAAATTAATAATTAAAAAATAAAAAATAAAAAATAAAAAATTTATGTTAGTAATACTCACAGCTCTATTAACAATAGTTATTAATTTTTCTATATGAATTGTTCATATTTTTAATTTTACCAGGATAATGAAATTATTTTAGTTAGCCCTTCAATTTTATTTTAGTCCACTACATATGTATAAAATTTTAAAATTTTAAAGATTTTAACTGAAATTAAATTAGTCCAAGGATTCTTCAGCAAAACTTTTCCAAAGGAACATTCGTATTTAAAGAATTTTCAAGACTTTCTAAAAATTTTTAATTACTTTAAACAAGAAAAGTGAAAAACACAGAAAAGAATTGATGTTGACTTGTAGTCAGAAAGAAATGGGAACGAAAGTTTTTCATTATTCCGTGGAAATTTCTTGTCCACCGGCAGCTTTAACTCGTAATGAAAACAATACCTCACTAGTCAATGCTCATAGGCTCATTTTTTCTACTTCCTGGAAATTTCCCTGTTAACATAAATTTGAACAATGGCTCAATATACTCAGACTTATTTTTCTGTTGTGTCTGTCTAATTCCCGGGATAAGCAAACTCTGCAACCAGCTTCAAGTCTTCAACCTTTGATTTGATTTAGTCACTCCCACCAAGGTATTCATCTGATCTTTCTCCTTCGTTCTCTAACAACTTCAACGCTATTCTTTCTTTTTTGTCTTTTTAAGAAAAAATCAACAACCTTTAAAACTTCGTTTTTTGGTTTTGGTGATTCAGCAATGGGTGCGTCTGCTTCTACTTCTGCTGCTTCTTCCCAAGTGAAATATGAAGTTTTCATCAGCTTTAGAGCTTCAGACATCAGATTTGGTTTTCTCAACAATTTGACCACGGCGTTGCGTGGAAAGCAGATAGATGTCTATGTGGATGACAGGCTGGAGAGAGGAGATGAAATATCGTCTGCACTTGACGAAGCCATAGAAGGATCAGTGATTGCATTAGTGATATTCTCTAAAGATTATGCTTATTCAAAGTGGTGCTTGCAAGAGCTTGTCAAAATCATGGAATGTAAGGCAGCAAATCAACAGATTGTGATTCCAATTTTTTAAGATGTAGATCCAACAGATGTCAGGCATCAAAAAGGCACTCATGCAGAATCATTTAATGATCATGAACAGAGGTTCAAGGATAACATGGACAGGTTGAAAATGTGGAGATCTGTCTTGAAGAAAATCGCAGCCTTATCTGGTCATCATTCATCAAAATTTCAGTAAGTTTTAGTTATTCAATACATCATTTTATAGAGTTTCTAAAGCCCTTTCTTACTTACCCCCAAAATGATTTAGAATATGGTAATACCAAATTAAGTCTATGCATTTATTATTCTTATATCATGAGTAGCTTGTAATTTTTTATATTTTATTTTTAATATGCTAGAAATGAATCACAGCTCATTGATGCAATAGTCCAAGATGTCCTAAAAAAATTGGAATATAACAACCCAGATGTGCTAAAATCCCAGATTGTTGGATTCGATCAAAATCTCACCAGTGTTGAATCATTAATGAAAACTACGTCACAAGAAGTTCAAGTTCTTGGTATTTGGGGTGTTGGTGGGATAGGCAAAACAACCGTTGCTCGAGTTACATTTGTCAAATTCTCTTCTCAATTTGAAAGCTGTTGCTTCATAAAAAATGTGAGAGAGGAATCAACCAGGATCAACGGTTTGAGTTATTTGCGTCGAAAGCTTCTTTCTAAGCTATTAGACCAAGATGAAGACCTCCCTATAAATATGAACGATGCAAGGAGAAGGCTGTTGCGGAAAAAAGTCTTGATTGTGCTTGATGATGTGTCCAATTCAAAGCAATTAAAAGATCTAGCTGGACAACAACCTTACTTGGGACCTGGCAGTAGAGTAATTATAACAAGTAGAGACAAGCATGTTTTTAGGAGTGTAGAGATTAATGATCAATTTTGAAGAATCACTAAACTTTTTAGTTTACATGCCTTCAAGCAAACTCACCCCAATACAGGATATGAAAAGCTATCAGAAATGATAGTTGCCTATGCTAAAGGCATTCCTCCAGCTTTAGAAGTTTTGGGTTCCTATTTTCGTTTTAGGGATAAGGCATACTAGGAGAGTGAGCTTGAGAAACTCAGACAGTGTCCCTGTCTAGAAATTCAAAATATATTGAAAGTTAGTTATGATGGATTAGATGTCATGGATCAAGAAATATTTTTAGACATTGCATTTTTTTCACTGAAGAATGCAAAAATCACATTACTCAAGCTTGCGGTTTCACAGCAGTTAGTTCATGGATAAAGCTCTCATAAAAGCAAATCAATATAGTGGAATTGTAATGCATGATTTGATATAGGAAATGGTTGAGCAAATAGCTCATGTGGAATGTATGAAACATCCTGCATTATGTAGCCAATTAAAAGATGCAGATGAAATTTGTGATGTATTAGAAAGTAACATGGTAAGTGAAATATATATCATTTTTATTTTTATTTTTATTTTTTTGCGATAACTTTTTAAATAATTACTATTATTTTTATTTTGTTTTCCAGGGAACTGATAAAATTGAAGGCATCATATTGGATTGGGATAGAATAAGACATTTATGATTGAGCCCTGAAACCTTCCAAAGATGAAAAATTTAAGACTTCTCAATTTTTTGTCCTAGGTTTCGGTATTATGATGCAAATAATTCAGGGCTTCCTTTTGATCTTGGCTTTCCTAATAAATTAAGGTATTTTCATTGGGATCTATATCTATTGGAGTCTTTGTCATTAGAAGGCTATTGTTTTGAGAACCTTGTTGTACTATGCATGGGACACAGCAATATTAAAAAGCTTTGGGATGGAGCGCAGGTACTTTTATATATACACTAATTGATGTGTGTGTCTCTCTCTTCAATTTAATTAAATTATTAGGCTTTTATGTGTAAAATCTTTTCGTTTCCATTGTCACAGGATCTTGTGAATTTAAAGAGATTAGATTTGAGTTGGTCCGAACAATTGATGGAGCTACCTGATTTCTCTAGGGCACGTAATCTTGAAGAAGTAGTTCTCACGGATTGTGAAAGTTTACATAGTGTTCATCCATCCATTTTATCTCTCCAATCTCTTGTTTTATTGGTTGTCTTTGGTTGCGGGAAATTAGAGAGTCTTGAAAGTGAGACTCATTTAGAATCTCTCTCTTACCTTGGTGTTTCACATTGCAAGAACCTCAAGAAATTCTGTTTGTCATCGAAGAAATTGGAAAACATATGTTTATTCGAATGCCGTGAAGTTGAAAGATTGCATTTGCTACCATTCGGAGGTTTCACGGAACTTAGAGGGCTTTATATTGATGATGGTGGAAGTTTAAGTGCCTTCCAATATGAGAGCTATGTGGCTTGACAAATCTTGAGGTATTTTTCATATAATATTTCTGACAGGAAATTAACACGGGGGAGATGTACTCCCTTTTTTATGCTTGGCCTAATTTAAAAGAACTACATTTGGTTAGTTGGAGTTACTTGTCGGAAATCCCTGACAATATCAAGGGATTAACAAGCTTGAAAACCATATCATTGTATAGATGCAAGAGGCTTAAGTCTATACTTGGACTTCCTCCCTTCCTTGAAGTATTAGATGCCAGAGAATGCATTTCATTGGAGACTGTATATTCTGATGACCCTCTAGTTCAAAATCCGTGTTACCTTGATTTCACGAATTGTATAAAGTTGAATGAGCATTCGGCTTGCTTTATTAAGAAACTAACTCTTTCTTCTTTGACTTCAACATGCAAGGATGAGGATGAGGATAAGTATTTGTTGAATGGTGGTGAAGCTTGTTACAATATTGTATTTATTATTTCAATATTTACAATATTGTATTTATTATTTCAATATTTACACCCTGTTGAAAAAAAAAGTATGCCTTTTTCCAAATTTTCTCCAATTCTTTTAATTTTTAAATACAATATATATTATTTATTATTTCTCTACATATATTTTTATACAGTACTGTACTTTAAAATGTATAATAACTATTGTAAATTATACCAACAATCCATGTACATATATATATATATATATATATTTGTTGGAAACAGATATATAATTTTTTTTTCGTAAGAGTGTACTGTTGCTATCCGCTTTGTTTTATTTTTCTATTTTTTGATTGAGCCTGTATTTACATTTTATTTGTGAGGATAATATATTCTCAGTCACCGAATTGCCCTATATAATTTTCATATAGACCCGATAACAAATTCTAAAGTGATTTGTGTGATTATAAAATAGGTTGTTTTTGGAATAAAATAAATTGTTGTTCATTTATAGCGTGTGAGACTTTTGTGAAATGAATGAAGCTATTTACGTTTGAAAACTTTTTACAACTTTTAAAAATTACCTTTAAACAAATTAAATCTGTTAGTTAAACCAAAAGTGAAATAAACAAAGGCATTATTGAAGATTATTCAAATGCTTCGTATAATTCTGTAAAACTCTAGTATTATCAACTTATAGGTAAGTGCATTTTCAGGCCCAGAAAAAAAAAATAACTTATAGGTAAGATCTTGTAAATAGGATTGGAGGAAGTAAAAGAGCAAAACACAAAGCTTGTTGATGGTATTTTAAGTTATGTAAGATTTGAAGGCTTAATAGACCACCCTAAGGTGAGTTCAAGCTAGTTTGTTTATTATCATCTCTTGTATGAGCATACATATTGGCTCCTTTATGACTAATAAATAAATCTTCTTCATTTTTTATGGTGTAATTTTGTTGCCTTGCTCTGTTTTGGCAAGGGTGTTGGTCTAAAAATGACTTAGGATTGTCTAAAAATGACTTGGGATTGAGAGTTTGTAAATTACTGCTGAAATTTTATGACTTTGTTAGTTAGCATTTTTTTGAATATTATGTTTCGTGACCTGATTAAGGTTTTGTCCTTGTGTTAACTTGTCTTGCTCTTTCCCCTAACGTGTGAGAATAAATTTGTGCTCATTCTATTCATTGTGCCTGAAATTTCAATCAATTTTTTTTTTTGTTGCATGTTGTAAAGTGGATCAAAATTCTGTTGAGCTAAAATTGCCCTTTTTGAACACCAGAATTGTGCATTAATTTGGGATGATGAAATTTTTAGTACTTCAAATTTGCCTTATTATCGATTTTGTTTTTTCAAGTTTAATTTTTATGAATTTTGTCCATCATGTTGTCTTAATTATTGATTTGATCTTTATTGTGTAAATAGAAGGTAATAATGTAAAACTCTGCTGACATGGTTAACAAAATAAAAAAAATGTAATTATTTAGATAGAAAAAAGATTCAAATGTTTTTAAAAAATAAAAGAACAAAATGTAGTGTAACAGACTAGCTTAATAAAAATTAAACTAATTTGATAGTTAACTTGTTTTCATTTGGTTTCATATACAAATCAAGTTATTAAAATACTTTACACATTAGATTAATTTGAGATAAGTACACACCAGGAAGGAAAGTGTAATGAACGACGCACTTAGCACAAGGTTTATTATTCCCTGTATAAAGAAGATACCGATAACCCTAGAGCTTATATACAATGAATAATGAACAGTAATAAATGAACACACATCAGATGGATTCTAAGTGCTAGCAGGATCTGCCCTCGGGTCCATGTGTTAACATCTTGGGCTTAGGTCTGTTGGGTTGAGCCTTATTGTTGTTCTTAGATTTGGTTAATGTTTTTACAAGGAGTAAATTTGTGTTTTAAAATGTAAAAGACTAATACAATGATAATTTAAAAAAAAACCTAAGGGACTAAATAAATGAAAATTAAAGTTCCGAAACCAAATTGATAATTAAGACACAATTTGATTGATTAAAAATTTTATCATCCCTTTAATTTTTGTTTCCCAACTTTGATTAGCATGAAGAAAGTTTCAAAATATTTATTTTCTCCTTGTGATCTTGACACGCTGTTTAATGCCTTTTTTGTTGATCAATTTCTGTGGCTTGATAGATCTTCTGGCATCTACCAGGTAAGAATCATAACGTTTCCCTTATGTTTGATTTTGTTTCTTGGATTATTAATGTGAAGCTTTCACCAAATATGAGTTAGAGGATAGAAATAGGAATTTAATTACTCAGTAAAGTGAATTCAAGTTTTTTAAACTTTTTATAGCTTTTGAAAAATACTTTAATCAAATTAAATATGTTTTTTTAACCAACAATCAAATTAAATATGTTAGTTATGCCAAAGTGAAATAGCAAGTGTATTTTTGGAAATAATTCAATGTTTCATTTAATTATCTAAAACTCTAGTATTAATAACTTATAGCTAGGTAAGATCTTTAACAGAATTGGAGGAAGTAAAAGAATAAAATACAAAGCTCATTGATGATATTTTAATTTATATGTAAGATATGAAGGCATAATAGACCATCCTAAGCTAAGTTAGAGCTGGCTTGTTCCTTATCATTGAGCATATTGGCTTCTTTATGACTAAAATAAATCTTCGTCATTTTCCATGGTGCAATTTCGCTACCTTGCTGTTTTCACATGGGTGTTAGTCTGAGCAAAATTCATGATTGAGATTTCACCAATGAAATTATATGATTTTAGATGTTTTTAATATTTTATTTGGTGAGTGAGGTGTTTTCCTTGTGCTAACTTGTCTTGTTCTTTCCCCTAATGTGTGAGAATAAATTTGCACTCAATCTGTTCAATGTGCCTGAAATTTCGATCATTCTTTTGCATATTGTAAAACGAATCAGAATTACGTTGAGCTAAATCTATTCCCTTATTGAACACTAGAATTGTGCTTTAATTTTTGTTCTGCAGCTTTTATGAGCATGAAGGAAGTTTCAAAACATTTATTTTGCTCCTTATCCTTACTTCGATATACTGTTCAATGCCTTTTTCTTTATTCTAGTCTAATAATGCATTTCTGTCAACCTTCTTGTTTGTTGATCAATTTTTTGTCACTTGGCGGATCTTCTAGCATCTACCAAGTCAGAATCAAAATGTTTCCTTAATACTTGAGTTTGCTCCTTGAATTATCAATGTTAAACTTTCACCTTGTAATTGGAGTTATAGGATGAAATAGGAATTTACTCGCAAAATTGAACTCAAGTTTTTGAATATATATTTTCCCTCCACATACTATTGAGAGGGGGACTTTGTGATGGTCTTGTAATTAATTGTTGAGATTTAAGTTGGGAGCATTTCATTTTAAATTTGTTGGCCTTGACATTGATATGTGGTTTGTGCAATGAAGTTTCTTCCTCCTGCCCCAAGAGCAAGTCCAAGTCCGAACTATAGTGAAGAAGAAAAAACATTCTCATTGTTGTGAAGTAATTATAGGTTTGTATGTTAATGTTTTTGGATGTGATCAGCGAATAAGAGCCATTTTGCTGATCATGAGGTGTCTTTGACATGTGAATCATATTTATAAAAAAATTATTTTGTAAAGACTTATAAAAAAAAGAAATTACTTTATGTTTGATTACAATAATAAAAGAAGTGATTATTAGTTATTTATTTATAAAATTTTATGATATTTTCATTTATTTTCTATTTTATAAAAATAATTTATTATTATATTATTTAAAAATTTTATAATATCTTTGCATATCTCACCTCTTTAAAATACTCTCTCATCTATTATGATGGATTATTTTTAGAAACTACTCAAAGTATCTTCTTAAAATAATCACAAATATGTTTTGTTTTTAAATTATGTTTATTTTAAAAAATTTAAACAAACATGACAAAAAAAATAGCAAATTAGAGACTGTCTAAAATTTGTCTCAAATGGATAAGAATCAGTCTCTAATTTAAAGATGCATTTCCAAGCATTTTTTAAAATGGGCATTGCTAATTATTTTTTTTCCCCCCCACACTTTATATATAAATATGTCACATGCTCAAATGCTTACAACAATATTTTCAGCTTTCTTAGAGATCCAAACAAATTTTTTCTTATAATATTTCATTTTCCTGAAGAGTTCAAACTAGTAGGGTCCTTGTTATTATTCTACAAACAGATCAATTTAAACATATAAAAGAGAATTATTTTAGATAATTTGATATTTATTTCTTTAAACAAATTACCATCCTTTTTTGGTATTCTGACGCAAAGACAAAACCACCAAATTAGAGTGAGGCACCAAGATTAAAGTTTCTATGTTTGCCATTTTGCTTACTTAATGAATTCCACTTTGATCTTGCCACTTTCGCTTTAATTCTTTCTTAATATCTTCATGTATCCATAACTCTTTATCCACTTTAGATCTAAACTTGGCCATTGCATTTCTTATACTCTGTGACCCTTTGCTATCGCAATGTTTCCTCACTTGCCTATCATTTTGAAGGAGTCATTTATAATGCTCCTGCAATTGCAATTTTTTTTTTTAAAAAAACAATAATGCACATAACAATATTGAAAATAAGGTAAGGAAACAAATAAAGGCAACTAATTAACCTTGAAATCTTCAAACCACATGTCTTTGGCTTGTGGAGTGACTTCACTCCAAATCCAATTGCTCAATGTTCCATTCGTAATGTCCGCCTTGACATTATTGAAATACAACCAAACTACAATCTATAGTGGTAATTAAGATTTATCTAACCCTTAAAGATTACCAAAATCAAAAGTTATAAATAATTACGAACATTTCAAAATTTTATCCTAAACCCTTCAAAATTGTGTTTAAGATCAAACAATAGTTCAAAACCTCTTAAAATCACAAAGGGAGCTTGGTAAACAAACAAACAGTATAAAAGACTATAATCGGGTCAAACAGTCATTTTCCCCCATTTTGGAACATCTACCACATCTACAAAGCAATGCACCACGAGTAAAGTTTTGTGTTATATGCTGCCACAATTCATGACAGCTCACTTGCTGCCACGATAGGATTCAGAGACAAACTTTTGGTGTGTGTTGATTCTCCATTTAATGTTTGATTTGAATGATTCAAGTGTTCACACAGAACTCATTTATTTAATTAGCTAATGGCACAGGTTTACTTCAATATGTATCATTTGAAAATTGGATATCTAGATGTCAACCACTTTTATGGCATGTTTGCACATCTAAGTGCCCCAACCTTTAACCTTCAACAATTAGCCTTAACTAAGACTCAAATCATGTCCAATGGACTACTAATCACCTGATTAAACACTTATACACACAGTAATGCATTCAACATGCCCAAAAATACAATCTTAGTCTCATGATCACATAAGCACATATAGACAACCCAATTCAATCAAATGTCAATGTCACTACTCAAGTATCAAATTTCATGGCAAATATACAATCTCATGATTTAAACATCATATTTAGCCATCAATATTAGCATTAAATTTATCAAGCAAATACAATCATAAACAAAAATTAAATTTCTTGGTTACATCAACTCTTGGGTTTACCACCTCAAGAGTATACTTTAGATTTTTGAAGGAGCTTCCCATTGACATAAGCTCTAGAAACAATACTCTACAAGCAATGACTAGAAAATAGTATTAATTACTAATTATCATTAATTAACTATTAATCATGATTAAGGCTAATAGCTTGGTTAAGCATGAGTAACTGAAACTAACCCTAATATTCACTTCCATTAGCTCACTTAACTCCTATTAAGTTTAATAATCACTATTAGCTACTCTCATAAGCTTAATAACTTATTTAGCATTAGGGTTAATACTAAAATCTTCATAAAATACATTAAATTCCACCAACAATCAAAACCCAAGATTCAAGACATTTATTATCACCTATAGACTCCATTAAAGTCAGAGGGGTGGCTGAAACTTTTGGATATAGCTTGCCATCCCGTGAAACTCAAGGAAACCACAAGAAAGAGGATGGAAAAGAGAAGAGAAACCTTACCCAAGAGCAATCCCGTAAACAACCTTAAAAAACCACAAATGATGAACCCTACTAGAGTTGTGAATGCCTCCTTCGAAAACTCTCCCAATCCCTTCTCTTCCTATTTGCCCGAAATGCATTTTGGAGATTTTACAATTTCAAGCCTCTGCTGTGGCACGTAGCACCATCTGCCATGATAAATTGCCCAAAACAGCAAACCTACTCAAGCTTATCATTTTTTGCCCAAAATGGCCCAATAACTTTCTAGGCTCTATTTTTAGTCCTCCATAACATCCATTTAGGCTTAAACGGTTACCCAAACTCAATAATTGCTCTCTATATAATTTAATCCACTAACTAAGCCCCACAATTAATTTAATTAATTCTTAGAATAAATTTTGAGGTGATACACATTGAATGAAACTGAGGATATAATTTAGAGGCAAAAATAGATTTTTGTCCTTTTAATTTTCACCTTATTTGGGATAGTGATTGTATTTTCCTTCATTTTAAAAACCACATTTACTCAACCCCATTTCACATTTAGTTTACAATAGTCAAATATAGTGTTCTTTAAAAAACAAAAAGAAAATGAAAACAAATTCAAGATTTTTCCTTTTTAAAAAAACAAAAAATAAGAACAATTTTGGAAACATTGAATCCAAAACAATTACCCAACAATTTTTTTTATTTTTCGTTTTTTAAAAATAAAGACAGTCTTTTAAAGCAAAAATCAAACAAGGCCCTTAGTCTTTTAGAGATTAATTATCAGTATATGACTCCAGAAATTTTAGGAATCCATCAATATCTTGGTGCTAGAGGTTTATTTCACCTTAAATTTTGATGATGTTAAGATCATAAATATTTATGGAATTTTAATGAAACCAATTAATGCACTCATCAAATTGAACCCATTTTTTAAAGAAATACTTTCCGTTTACACTACTGTTGGAGGGCTTTGAGATGCTTATTTTAATAATTTGCTGAAATTTGGTTAAGTGGGGAATATTTCAGTTTTTTCATTGGCTAGGTTATTTTGGTAATCTGCGCAATTAACCTTCTTGCTGTCGGAACTCAAAAGGAAGTTCAAAACATACCATGAAGATGGAAGAGATGGGCTCAATCTCTCGTCATTCTCCATTGTTGTAAAGTAACTATATAAAATTATGAGTTATTCTCTAATTCTATTTATAAATCATTTTCAACATATTTTATTATATTTAAAAAATTCAAAACTTATTAATTCTGTCATAATTAATCAATATTATCATATTATGTTTAATTATTATTTAGTACTCCTCTGATTCTATCTATAAGTCACTTCTAACATATTTTACCAATATCAAAGAAAATCTTAAAACTTATTAACTCTATCTTAAAATTTAATAAGTTTTTAATTTTATCCCTATTAAATATTCATATTTCAATAATATATTTTCTCTTTCCAACATTTAATTGAGGGTAAAAAAATTGTTATGAAAATTTAATAATGTGATTTATAAATAAGATCAAAAAAATTTTCTCTCTCTGTTCTACAAACAGTATGAGGGAGTATTTGTATTTCCATTATTTATTTTAAATAACAGCATGAACATTATTTTTTATTTTTATATGTTATACCATTAGATTGTTCAAATAATTTTTTTACATTGACAAAAGATATTGCATATAAAGTTTTGATATAAATGAAGGGAAAAAAATGATGAAACGCGGCAAATAAGAAAAGCAATCACATCACATGGACAACATTGCTCTGGTGTCGTTAATTTTGTAACTGCAGGATAGGCTTGGGTCTTCAAAGAAAATTAGAGCCTCAATTATTGAATCATTCTAATTAATCAATATTGTCAATAATTAATTGCTTACTAGTAAAGAAGCCTTTTGGGGCCAATAAGGCTCCTTAAAATTAAAAATAAATAAATATTTTTGACTGAGTCAAAACTCAAAGAGGTTCGCATGTAAAGGAAAATTTTCTTTCTTTTCGTGCAAATTTCTCCACGCCTTCCTTATTTTTGGTGGCCTCTGATTAATATAAATAAGAAAAAGTCTAAACAAGAAAGCATTGTTGACTTGGGGTCAAAAAATTTGGTGACAAAAACTTTTCATTATTTCGTGGAAATTTCAGTTTACTTTAAACATTAAATTTCCACCAACAGATTAGTTGATGGTTGCGGTTTTCAATTAAATGATGAAAAAAAACCTAGTAATTACTTGCCTAAAATGTCTCACGTAATTTTCTCTTACTGAATTTAAGAAGTAAAAACAGTAAAATATACTATGGGCATCGAATCAACTATATTTTTAATTATGACCAACTACTCTTAAACCAATTTAATTTTTATTAATCTAATCTTTTATGCTAGTTTTGTTTTTCGATTTTTTTTAATTTTTGAATCTATTTTTTATTGGAATATCTTCAAAATGAAGAGATGTCTTTTTGAAAAGTTATATCCTTATAAATTAAGGAATTTTTATAAAAGATTATGTAAAGATTTATAGTTACAAAGGTCATGTTTACCTAAATTCCAAAGGTATTTTTGGAGGATTATAAAAAAAAATTTTATCATTTGGTAAAGAAAAATGTGTTTCAAAAAAATTCTATATATTAAAATGATATTTTTTTTTATAGAAAGTTATTATAAATAACCTTTGTTTAATATTAATTATTAAACTATGTTGGTATGTTCACTCGTTAACATGGGGTTGTTAATGAATCAATATAAGAGTAGTTATGAACCAACTTTTGAGGAGAGTTTTTATCATTTAAAAGGTATCACTTTAATACATCACTTCACTATTTATAAATACTACTTATCATCACTCATTTTGAATATTTAATAATATCCATCTTTGGATACTCATTATCTTTTATTCTTTGAGTACAATCAAAATAAAATTAAATTATCAAATTGAAAAAATTATTATTTTCTTCGCTTGAATCTTGGTAATACAAACCATATTCAAGGGTTTTCATTTGCATCTTAATAAAAATTCGCTATTAACCCAGCTTATATCCAAAGATTAGAATAGGTCGGGGTGAAAGTTTAAAAGAAAATGCTGCCAGCACACCTTGAAGACATCATGCATCTTTTCTTCTTTTATTCTTCAAAGAGCCATTCCCATGAACTTTTTTAATCTAAATAATAATATTTTCATTAATCTACATTTTCATTAATATTCTGTCATCCATATCAATAGATTTAAGTGTTACCTTCTTATTAAGCAATAAGGACTAATCGATAACTTAGATAAATTTAATAGACCATATAAATAAAGATTAAACTTTAAAAAAGTAAATTGGTAATTGAGATGAGATAAATAAAATTCTTTGTTATTTTAAAAATAAAATATAGAACTTAGTTTCAAACTTATTGATCAGTTTCAAACCCACTGGTCAGTTAACAGTAACAATAGACTGAATACCTTTCAACAGACCAACTTTATATTCTTTTTATTGTGTTTAATTTATATTTAATATTTATATTTTTCTTTACATGACAACATGATCATTATATTTTTATTTTCACTTTCATTGCATATATTTAGATTGTTTAAAATAAATTAAAACTTTCACATTGATAGAAGTATTGTCGGTCAGTATAAAGAGGGAATCTTGCCGACAGTAAAACCTATATATCTCCCAAAAAATATTAAAAATAATAAATAAATATCTTTTGACTAAATTATTAGATTATTCTAGCACTAAAAAAGAGTGAATTGAATATTCAAAAATTTTAAATAGACTTTTTTTGAATCAAAAGAATGCAAAAAAGAAAGCAAGTAAAAAGCTAAAGATTCTAGAAATATGGGAAGAAAAGTAAGCCACAAGATATTTATTCTAGTTGAGTTTATTCACTTAATCTACATTCAATCCTTAAATCACCCTTAAAATTTTTCACTTAAACATAAATTTCAATGGATACTTGTAATTACAAAGCAACTCTCAAGACTATATCAATCTTGATTCAACTACAACACTTGGTATATTAGCAATATATTGCAAAACACTTAGAAAAATCTCTTTTTAAAATTTCAACTCAAGAAAAACAATAAGTTTTTTTACAAAATGACTCTCTAAAAAGAATAGATATGATATAATGAAAGCTTAAAAATTTGTGAAAGCACTACTAAAAAATTGCATTTTACATTTCTAATTAATGTTAGTTTTGAAAACAGCTAATGTAAAAAAAGATAGTGATAGTGATGTAATTTTATGGACATGTTTTAATGTCGGTTATTATAATAACTTACGTTAAAACCATAAACCACGTTGGTTTTAAAAAGCACCATTGTATGCTTTTTTTTTAAAAAAAAAGAAAGTTAACTAAAACTTCTCACATCAGTTCTTATATGAACCGACATAAAAAGTAAAATTCACTTTGGTTTTCCATAAAACCGATGTGGAATCTCATATTTGATCACTGTCAAAGCTCGCTGCACGCCATTTGTCACTCTCCATTGCTCACTATTGTCGTCGCTATGCCCACCACCGTCACCGCTACATTTATAATGAACTTAAATTTTAAATTAAATTAAATTAATATTTTTTTTAATTATTATTTTATTTAAATTAATTTTATAGCAAGTAAAGAGTAGTAATTTAAAAAAATTTATGCTAATAATTTTTTAAAGGTATAGAATTTAAATTTTATAAAACAAAAGTTTAATTTTATTTTATTTTAAATTATAAAAAATGTTGGTCCTTTTTTATAATTTTTTCATGTGTCATTTCTTACAGTGTTCTCAATTTTTCTTTTCGTTTAGAATTTTTATATTTGCTGCACGAAACACAGCATTCAGTTTTAGCTCATCTTCTTCCTTCCCTTCACCGACATAATCTCCTCTAATTCTTCACCATCGGTCTGTGTTTCTGTTCTTCACTACTGACTTCCCTCTCGCCATCGTTAGCCGTCCGCCACCCTTCTCCCCGTCAGCGTCGATTTGCCTTGATGAAGTGGAGTTGCTGGGTATTCTGTTCTTGCTCGCCCCTCCTTCGCTTCTGCTCTTCTCTTGCTTCACCTTTGGCATGTATGGTCTGTGAGTGTGTAAGCTTCAATTTCTTTTCCTTCCGAGCTGTTGGAAGTTGCATGGGTATATGTGGCAAGCCTATTCTTTTCCTCATCTGACCGATAGATGCATTATTTTTTCTCTTTAAGCTGTTGTGGCTGTTGAAGGAAGGAGTTAGAATTTTAATTTAATTATTTCAGCTTCAGCTGGTTGTTAGTGAAGGAAGAAGCTTGTTGAATGAGTATTAGAATTTTTAGTTGAAATTATTCTTTGTAGTTGCTCTCTAATGATGTGATTTAAATGGTTGATTGGGATTAAATTTGAGATATTTTGTGTCCTTAATGATGTTTGGGTAGTGTAGGTAAGTTTGATTTTTGCAATTAAATGATGATGAGAAATTGGAATGGATATATGTAAATTGGTTTTATAGTGAGCAAATGTGAATGCTCCTAAGGTGTTTGTTTAAATGCTTATGAGGAGAGTAATGTATTAACCAATTGACATAATTTAATTTGGAATTTATTAATGGAGAAGGAAGAAATTATATTATGGGATAAGAGTTTATATTGATGTTGAGAAAACTTTAAGAAATTACATTTGAACTTGAAAATGAGGTTAGCTATTTTAAATCAAAGTGCTTGTTTCTTATCTTAATTTGGAATGTTCATGGAGTGCTTGTTGAAATGTTCAAGAAAGGATTTGGAGTTGGATTGAGAAAAGTACTAGAGTCTTGTTGGTTGCTTATTGTGAATTAGACCTTGATTCACTCAAGATGTTTGTAAAAATGCATGAAAGAAAATTTGACAAAAATGCAAGTTGTTTTTCATAGTACTAGTTTTAAAGGAATATGTTTAAGTGGTGGCTTCATCCATTAAATTGGCATCGTGGGGTACTGGAGGAAGATAATGTTCAACAATGATTAAGGTGTTTCATTAAGCTTTAAAAAGGTATGAAAGGAACAAAAAAAAAGTCTTGTATTATTCTAGTTGGGTTATTGTTTAGTTAATAATGTGATAAGGAAATTGTTGGTTGAATATGTATAGTTGTGATGTTATTTGAAATTAATTTGAATGTTGCTAATTGCTTGAAGAATTAATTCACAAGTGATATTGAATAAGGCACATGACTAATTAAAGTAAAAAGAATTTTATTATTGTTGATGATTAAGATATTAAAACACTTACTTATTTATATTAAGAAAAGAATGAGTGAGTGATTTTTGAATTGTAATTGATTTATTAGGAATTAATATCACCCTTGGAATTAAGTGAGAAACTAAAGTGAAGCAAGTTTTAAAATTATTAAAAAACTTTTAGGTGAGTGAGTAGTGTCCTAAATAATTTCTTACAAAGTATTTGTAAAAATTTCTTTATTTAAATTTTATATTATTCGTTTATAAATTGTATAAATATTCATGTTAATTCTATTTTTATAATTTATACAATTCCTCTTACCTCACTCTTATATTAATTGGTTCATTATAAATATGCTTTATTTTCATTAAGATTTATGTTATTATTAAGGAATATTTGAATCAAGTACATTATTAATTGATTATTTATTCTAAGCATTTTTATTGTTTAAATTTTATAACTCATATGATATTGGTTAACACACTGATTTCGTGCATGGAGAAGAATTGAAAAGAAAGTTTGATAGCTAAATATTATATTTTGAAAGAAATGATTTTAACTAAATGTTTTAACTCCATGCATGCTTAATTTAATAGGAGGAACTAAGTTCAAAACACTATATGCTAATGATAGTTTTGTTAGTTCTTAGCGCATCATGGTACACTTAACTAACAGGGTATATTGAAGGTGCTAACCTTGTGTGCTGGCCAATACACGTGGAATGAAGGATGCAGTTCTATGGATATAATCCACGCTTGTTATTCATGAGTTTTATGCTTGCGCATGTTTTTTATGGCTTCTTGCCATACTGAATATGTTACTTATCCTTATGAACTGTGCATCCACACTTGTTAATCGTTTTGATGAAGTTTCACTAAAAGTGAATTTTTTGAAAACTTATTATTTTTAAATTTATTATATTAAACAAACTGTCATTTGATCATATATGATATTATATGGCAAATTTCCTCTTAGATTGGTTTTAAAATTTTATTGTTTTATATTAATTATTCACAAACATTATGAATCGTATAATATGAGTTGGACACTCATTGTCAAAATGGGAAATTTGGACGCTATCTCTCATTTTAGACTCTGTTCTTTTAGCAAAGGATCTTTTTATCTTCTTGCTTTTTTGTAAAATATAAAAGACTCAAATATTTTTACACTCAAATATATTTTAGTTTGAGTTCAGTGAGTATAAAATTCTATGGAGAATGACAATAAATTTTTAAAACTCCTACATTCTCTTTGTAATTTTCCCTACGTTAATTGGGGGGCACTTGTCCACCCTCAATTGCACGTACATTCGCCAATGCACTACTATCCATGCATTGTGGGTTTTATGAGTTTTGGAAGTGGGTCTTTCTCTCTCTTTCATCTTCGTTGTTCCTTCCCTATTCCTCCAATTGTTAGTGAACCTTTTTCTTCAGACTTTTCAACTTTGGTCCCTCAATATTATAAGTGATGATTTCTGAAATTCTTCTTCCATTGTTGGTGTTTGTGGGTGTTTTGAATTCCGTTGCCATTTTCATTGAAAAATCAAATTAATAATATAGAAAAATTTAACAGATTAAAAATTTTATTACTCTAAAATAAAATGTGGAGCTTATTTCCATACCTACATGATGTCATGCGACCAACTTTATATTATGTTTATTGTGTTTAATTTATATTTAAAATTTTTCTATTTTTCTTAACATAACAACGTGATCATTATATTTCTTGTTTTCATTTTCATTTTATATGTTTAAATTTTTTAAAATTAAATTAAAATTTTCACGTTGACAAAAGTATTTTTGGTGAAAATAAAAAGTAAATTTTGTTAGCAGTAAAAATTATCTCCCCACAAATATTAAAACCAATAGATAGAGACATCCTATGATTAAATATAAAATGAAGTTAGAGTAATTAATTTTTTTACCAATTTTACTTTTTATTTATTTATTATCATTTGAATTTCTAAACAATAATTTTTAAAAAAAAGATATGACTGTAAAGTTACAATTTGTTTTTTTACAATTTCAATCTTAAAGCTAACATTTAGGAGTTTGTATGGAACGTGTATATATATATATATATATATATTTTAATCTTTACAGTTTCATTCAACTTTGAATTAGGTCTACGAAGTTTATTTTATTTTAGTTGAACCCTTATGGTTTAATTAATTAATTTTTTTAATCCCTCAAAGTTAAAATACTTTATATTTTCCTTTAAAAACAAAATTAAGAACTTTTTTATTTTTATTAAATGATTATATGACTTTAGAATTAATTACTTAATTTTTATAACTCAAAATTCATTTAATTAGGTTGTCTTTTAAATAATTTTATATATATAGAATTTTGATAAAAATTTAAGAAAAATATAAATAGTGTATTAAATCACTAGAAATATTTTTTGGTTCTCAACATAAGACATGTCATAGGGTATTAATTAAATTTTTTATTATTACCCATATTTAAAATCATTAACTATGAGAGAGAATACAATATAAATTTAAATTTTTTATTTAAATAATAATAAAGTTGAAATTTTATTATATTTTTATATATAATTAATAACTTAATTATTTCTCCTTAGATAAAAACTAAATGGAGTAAATAAAAGGTAATGAAAATGAACTGCAGATAAGAAATGAGCTGAATGACATGTGTAAGTACAACTTTACTCTTCTGTCATTAATTTTGTAACTACAGGATAAAACCTTGGTTTTCCCATAAAGCTACAGCCCTGCTTATTCAATTGTTATAATTAATTAATAGTCTCAATAGTTAATTACATGCTCTTCTTGTTTTATTTATACGGTAGAAAGAGAGTAATTATTTTAATTATATATATAGGAGATAGATTATTTGTTTTGGCTCTTCTTTTAAAAGAGATAATCTTTGTTTTAGTCCTATTTATAGAATATTTTAATTTAATGATTATTGTGTCATCTTTAACATTTTTCTCCTATTAAATATTGCAAAAATTATTAAATGTTAAAGTATTTTATTTTTAAAATATATATTTAATAGGAGTAAAGTTGAAAACTTATTCAATTTTTAAATAGAGTTAATGATATTAAATATTTTTCTTGATTCAAATGAAAATATTCAATGTTAAGAAAAATTGGATTGACATTAAACTGGTCAAAATATTGGTTCATAGTTCAATAGTTAGACCGTGATTTGAATTATGGTTCAACCATTCCTGAATAAATTAATATATTTTAAATAATACATGCTTAAAATAAAAAGAAATAGGTATAGATAATGATAAAAATAATTTTTTTGATATAAAACAAAATAATATAAAATTAAAAAGTAATATCTATCTATATTCTATCATTTTAATCCAAAATATGTATACTTATTTTATAATGTATACATATATGCATTATACATACATAATTTATTACCTTAACATACACATACACACACATATTTTATGCCTATTTCTTACATATTTATTTATTTTTTTCATTTGTCAATGCTCATTAGGTACAAATATGTATAAATTATAATTTATAAATTTGAATTAAAATTTTTTTAAAAAATAAAAAATTAACAAAATAGCATAATTGGTTCTGATTCTATGATGTAGCCGGACCAAATTTAGGATTGATTTTCATTTCAACCAATTGAATCAACTAGTCCAATCCGATGCTAATAACAATGAAAATATTAAAATTACAAATAATTTATAAATAAGATCAAAGATGTAATAAATTAATAATTGAGAAACCTTGGGGCCAAACAAAGCTCCTTGATATAAAATAAAAGAGAAATATTTTTTTTATTTGGACGTGAGAAACCAATAAACGGTCTTGGTACAGAAGCACTTTCACATTGCATCTTCGTGGAAAAGCACTTCAAACAATAAACCGTGTCTGAAAACTAGAGAAAGTACATTTGATTGAGTCAAAAGGAGCTCACAAACGACACATATTTATTATTTGGTAGAAATTTCTTCTTACCTTCTTCCTTTGTTGGTAAAGGAAATTTTCAATTAATTTAAACCAGCAAAAAAAGCTTTTTAAAAAAAAAATTGGACGTAAAGAGTTCGCATGATGTGAAGAAAAAAGTAAAATTTCAATAAAGATCTTCAATTTGAGTTAATTACAGTCAAATTTTTTAAAATTTTAAAAGTTCACTGCATATGTAGAAGATTGAAATGAAATTAAAAAAACTGACAAACAATTTTATTATTCTTAGTGAAGTTGGAGACATGGATAATTTGTATAGAAAAATTAATGATTGAAGTATAAAAAATAAAAAACTGATGTAAGTAAATTTTATAACTTTCATTGATAAAAGTTATTAATTTCTCTATATGAACAATTCACATACCTGATTTTATTAGGGACAGTAAAATCATTTCAATTAGGCTTTCAATTTCATTTTAGTCTAAAATTTTAAAATTTTTGCAGTTTTGACAGAAATTAAATTGTGTTAAGGGTCCTCACCAAAACTCCCAAAAAAAAATTTGTATTTAAAGAATTTCAAGACTTTCTAAAATTTTTTAATTACTTTAAACAAGAAAAGTGAAAAATCCACAATGGAAATGATGTTGACGTGCAGTCAAAAAAGAGGTGGGAACGAGAGTTTTTCATTATTTCATGGAAATTTCTTCCTATTTTAAACAAGAAGTTTCCACCGACGGTTTTAATTTGCAAGTCGCAACAAAAATAATGACTCACTAGTCAAGGTTCATAGGCTCATTTTTCTGCTTCCTCGAAATTTCCGTGTTAACATACATTTCAACAAAGGCTCAATACTCACATCCTGAAAAGCTAAAAAATCAATTATTGAGGTTAAATAATTATTTTTTAGAATACTTACCTAAACAACCAGAATCTTGATAATTAATTATTTGAGTTAGAATTACATTTTGAAATAAGCTTTGGGAAGTTGTTTATAAATTCAATTTTACTATTAAATAATACATGTTACTTCTTAAATAAAGTTTAACAAATTTAATAATGTTAAGTACAACTTTATCAATAATTTAATTTTGAAAAGTAATTGTTCATTGTGGAACAACAAATTATCAGGCGTGCCAGAGACGTTGAGTCTCAATTAATAACAAAAAGTCCTGGGCTGCTTTACCACAGTTTACCCGAACGTAAAAAATACGTAAGACTTGATAGAATAAGTGTTTTTATTATTATTGAAATGTAAAGTGATTAAAAGTCTAAATTGAAGAAGCCCTTCAGCAACTTCCATGAGCCCATCTGGTTCTTAAAGTTGTAGACGACCTACTTCCCTCTGCTTTATCAGGAACCTTTCCCCGAAGATGCCCACATCACTCACTCTTTTACCTGCCTATTAGGTGCTTATCCTTTGGATGAATCAAAGAATTTCTTCGAGTTTTTCTACCAGTAGAGCTCGTCCTTGTGAAGGACCCTAAAGCCCTTTAACATTTCAGACCGTTGCCTTCCTACCTGATACAAATTCTTGGTAGACCAAAAGAACAAGCCCACCTCATTGCTAAAGGACAAGTTTTTTTCTTAGCCACAACTCCTAGGAAAATGTGGCTTCCATACACTGGCTCTTCCTCCAAATCCCTAAGGGTCTATTTGGAGTCATATCATCCCCAACCAGTAACAGGCCAATTTAGGTTGAGCCAATGCATCCCCCGAGGGTTGTCCCCCTAAGTTAGTATAGAGCTACTGGATTGGGAAGCCATCAATCAAGTAGCCATTTCACACACTACTCAAAAGCAATGTAAGGTGAAACTGGTGGATAGAGATGCCTACCTTCGTTTTAACAAATGGTGGCCCCAGCGCTTTAGACGTATTATAAGGAGCCATAGTAGTAAGTGTTGTCTATTATGTTCACCCTTTCACTTTTTTGATATATTGTAACCTGTTTTGAATCTCTATAGGCCGTGATTGGACGCAATCACATGTGCTGGTGAATCTCTTGAGGGGGAACATTGATGCTCTTGTTGTTTCAGAGACCCAGACAACCCCTTCGTCAGAATCTGTAGTCAAAGAAATTGAGAGGGACAATGCATCCTCTCATGTCTCAATCTTGAAAAAGCCTGGACCTAAAAAGAGTCACCCCTCAAGCCACCCGGACAAAGGAGATGGTTTGATAAGAGGAAGTAGGCTTCGTCTCCTTTGCCTGATTATAAATGGAGGAAAAAGACATTACCCCTCCTTCTTGATCAACCTTCATCCATACCTCCTCCGGTCAAGCCCACTCCCTAAATGGGAAAACGCTCGTAGAAGCGCCAACCCACCATGATTCTATTAGCTGTAAAGTATCGAAGGTTCAAACTCCGAATCCTCAGGTGACTGCCTCTTCTACCATACTTGAGACAATGCTAGATCCTCATGTGGTTGCGTGTTCTACTATTCTTGCGGCAACTCTAAATTCTCAAAGGGTTGCTTCTACTGCTATCCTTGAGGCAACCCCTGAAGACCTTATAGAGATTTTTTGTAATATGGCCCAAGAGGTAGCGAAGAGCATAAGAGATCCTAAGGCTGCCGCTAATGTTTGGGAAGCCATATTTGCTATGGCCCCAGATGATATTGGTAACCTAGGAGGTCTCAGGGCTGCCATTGACTAAGAAGGCGCTTCTACTGCAGCCCCGAATGGCATTGGTGATTCAGGGCTTGGGGCTAGTGAGGTTCGAGAGGTTGCCTTTACTATGGCCCTAAAGGCGATTCCTATCATTATATTAGCAAGAGGTATTGAGACTAGAGACTCTGAAAGACTCTTAGAGAAGCCTTCGGTAGTGACTGGTGCCGGTCCTACAACTGCTGGCACTTCAATTTCGAAGAATGTGATAGTTGCCTTGGCCTCCATTCAGGGTGCCTTAGTGTCTGGCAAGTCTGAGCCTATTACACCTGTGGGCTTATTAGAGAAAGCATTGTGGTCAGCCTCACAATTCACCCATATCCTCCATTCCACAGGCAAAGATAAAGCACTTGTAGACCTAAGTCAGGTATCAATCTATTGCATTCTTTTCTCCTTTCTCTTTTCCTTCTTTTTTATCACTAATTATTCTTTTCTCTCTTTAGCTTGTCTCAATGAGGGTGGTCCCTACTAACATCCTTCTAGCCCATATTCATGTTATTGAGATAGATGAGGCATTGGATGCCTAAATTCAATTCAGCTAGGATCCACTTCTAGTTCTAGAGCAGAATTATGAGGAGATGATTTGGGCCATAGCTACTGTAGAGAAAGCCGTTCCCATGCCTGAGCTGGAGTTCCTCCACATCCAAGTCCCAGAATGCTATAGCATCATCAATCATTGCCGTATGGAGCTCCAGTCCCTCTCAGACTATCTAACAAATAGCTGGTCTATTAGGGATAAGTATATTGACGCCAAGGCCCTAACAATCGCTACTAAGGATTGGGTCTAGGAAATCGCTCCTCACATAGACCATCTCCATTCACTGCAAGCGAAGGTAGCTGACTTGACTAGCAGCTGCTGAAGATGAGCTAGCATGGACTGAGGAGGATAATGCAAAGTCTGAGCTGGACATTTCCAATAAAGCATTGGACGATGCACGAGCCATCTTAGAAGAGAAGCTTCTCTCAGTGTTAGAATTAGATAAGGCCTTTGGTCAACATCAATCACTATCTGTTGAGCTGGATGCAGCTTTAGCTATGTGGAATGTCCTCTAGGCCTATTGTACATGATAATAATAAATATATTCTTTTATTATTTTTCCTTTGTGCCATAATTTTTTGTAAAGAAAAGGACAAAATACTTTTTCTCATAGTATTTGTTTTGCTTTGTCTTGAGACCATTCTAGGCCTCAGTCTTTACTTCTTCATGTTCCTAACCCTTTATAGTCTGCTTATTGTGACAGCCAATATTTCTTTAAGTATTTTCCATTTATAGCCCATCTATGTGGAGTCCCATCGAGGCTAGATAACTAATGCGCATTCCTTTTAAGTACTTCACCAACTTTGAACGAACCTTCCCAATTAGGTAAAAATTTACTAAGCGTCCAGTCCTTAGAATCGGGTGGCAACACAAGTTTCCATACAAGCTCACTCATCTGAAACTATTTTTTATTCTTTTATTATATATTCTCGATACCTCTTTCTTCTAGGCGATCATATGATCCAACGTTTGTAAACATATTTCATCCAACTAAATTAACTTGTTCATCATGGCTTCATTATAATCCTCAAAAGATCTTCATAAGCTATTCGTAACATATAACGAAGGGACTACTATTTTCATAAGTAATATAGCCTCATGCCTATATGTCAATACATACGGACTCGTGCCCGTGGCCTTTCTCTTTGATGTTCAGTACACCCATAATGTCTCATGAAGTCATACATGCCATTTTTTAAGGTTTTCCTCGTTTGTCTTTTTTAAAATTTCAAGGATTATTTTATTAGAAGCTTCAACCTGCCTATTTTCTTGAGGGTAATATGGTGAGGATGTTAATAGTTTGATCCTACTTTCTTCGACAAAAGCTTTGAAGTCACTTCTAGTGAACATAGTCTCTTGGTCCATTGTAATCGTTTGAGGAATCCCAAACTAAAATACAATGTGCTCATGTACGAAGTTAATAATGTGATCCTACTCAACTTTCTTCATAGAAATGACCTCTACCCATTTTGTGAAATAATCTGTGGCCATTAAGATGAATAAGTAGCTCTTAAATGAGGCCGGATAAATCTTTCCTATTACATCTATAGCCTAGCTCCGGAAGGGTCATGGCTTAACGATAGGATGCATGTATAATATTAGTATCTGTTGTGCTGGCCTATAAGTTTGGCATTTCTTACATCTTTTGGCATATTCGATGCTGCAATTTTTGCTAGTAACAGCCAATAGTATTTGTGCCTGTACACCATCTATTACATTTTTTGCCTTAACTAATGGGCCCCACCCACTCCTTCATGTACCTGTCTTAAAACCTTTATATACTCAGTGAAGGTTAAACACTTAAGTAATAACCCGTCGGGCCCTTTTTATACAACTCATCTTCAATTAGAATGAAGTGTTAGTGTGTATCCTTATTCTATAAGGATATTGTTGGTTGGAATTTTATAGATAACTTTTGAAATCATTTCGTCAATCATGAGCTAATTTCTATCAGATCACACCACACTGTACTGTCAAACCACACTGAGAGATCAAAGGATGTTCCTTTCATTCCACCACAATTATCTTTCTGGTGAGTTCAAGTGAAAGCCTTAACCCTAATGCTATTTGAGTCAAGTCATTAGCTTCCCAATTCTGAGCTCAAGGAATATGTGTCAAGGTTATTGTTTTGAACTCTTCTAAGCTCAGCATAATACATCACTAGAGCTAGGCTCATATATTTTTATTCACCAATCAATTGTCTGATGACTAATTAAGAATCCCCTTCTATAACTACATCACGAGCCTTTATTTCCTAAAGGATCTTGAGCCTTGTGACTAATGCTTCGCATTCAGCCTGATTGTTAGTACATTTGAAATTTAATTGGAAAGATAATATAGTTTTTACCCATGTAGGAAAAGTTATTACTATTCTGGCCCCAGATACTTGTTCTATGCTAGACCTATCAAACTTAAGCACTCAAGGCCCTAGATCTATTAAAAACACAAGTAATTCTTTTTCGTCTTTAGGGAGCACGACTAAGGGGTGATCAGCCAGGAAATCTACTAATGCTTGGTCTTTTACTGATTTTTGGTGCAAGAATATTAATGAAAATTTTACCAGGGCCAAGCTCCACTTCCTTATATGGCCCATCATGATTAGCCAATTAAGCATATACTTAATTAAATCAAAATGAGAAACCACATAAACAATTGTGTTTATTATATAATGCCTTAATTTAGTACAATTATAGTACATTGCTAAATATGCTATATCTAAAGTTGAGTATCTAGTCTCTGTGGGAGTCAAACACCTGATTAAATAATAAACCACCTGCTCACGTCTCCCATCAATAGTTTCGGCTAACATATATCCTATAGACATAGCGGTGGCAACTAAATACAATAAGAATAGGGTGTTCTCCCTCCGAGCTGTTAAGATTAGCGGCTTTATCAAGTGTTCTCTAATTCTGTCAAAAGCCATCTGATGATGTCTAGTCTAGGTGAATACCTCGGTGTTTTTAAGTTTCAGAAGTTCAAAAAACTCCTTCATCTTCCCTGCCAGATTCGGAATGAAATGCTTAAGATAATTGACTTGGCTCAAAAACCTTTGAAGCTCTTTCTTATTGTTCGGCGTCTTTGCTTCTAGAATAGCTCATGCTTTATTTCAATCTACTTCAACCCCCTTCTGTGGACCAAGAATCTAAATAAATTACCTGTAGTTATACCAAACACACACTTATGTAGATTTAATTTAAGGCCTACTTCCCTTATTCAAAGGAAGATCGTCTTCAAATGATTGATATGATCATGTGCTTTTTTTCAATTTAAACATTATATCATCTATGTATACCTCCAAATATTTTCCTATCATATCATGAAAGATGGTATTCATAACCCACTGAAAAGTGGCCCTGGCATTTTTCAGATTGAATAACATGACCACCCATTCAAATATTCTAATAGAGCTCGGGCACCTAAAAATAGTCTTGTGAATGTCTTCTTTTACGATAAATATCTGATTATATCTTAAGAAACAGTCCATAAATGGTAATAATGCATTCCTAGCCCAAGCGTCTATCAACTTGTCTATAATGGCCATTGCATACATGTCTTTAAGCGTGGCTGAGTTTACGTTTCGAAAATCCATACAAACCCATAACTTTTCATTTTTTTTATTACTAGGACTATATCTGAGAGCCACTGAGCGTACCTGTAAGGATGTATAAAGCTAGACTGTATGAGGTATTTGATCTCCTCCTTCACTCATAGCTCCACTTTAATTGACATTTTCCTGGCAAGCTGTTAATGTGGTCTGTAGTTCAGCTTTTAGGAAGCCTGTGTTCAACTAACTATCTCACCAGCCCTGACATTTCATCATAGTCCCATGCGAAGCAATCCTTGAATTCCTATAGCATACGCTTAAGGGAATTCTTTTGTTCCTTATCTAATAGTGAGCTAATAAAGGTGATCCTTGACTCCTCTGAAGACCTAAGGTTTACTTCTTCCAGCAGATCTTATACCTTCGGGGCTATGTCTTTAAATTTCAGAGGTAAAGGGTTTAGCTTGTGTAGTTATGTTACTTTCTGGGTTTCATCTTCATAAATAACCTTAGTCCTAAAAGTCTCAGGTCTATAGCCTTTTAATCGTTCTTACATGTTGTGCAACTATAATTTTTGGATGGTTGTGGCTACTACGGCCTTTCTGTGGACTAACTCAATCATCCATCAACTCTATGATAGGTTCACGCCTTTGTGATGCTAGAGGTATGATATCACGCATTGTTGTTTTGCATGAAAGGACTCGACTTGAATCCTCTTGTACCCTTTAAAATATAAATGGCTCATATCAGCATCATAATACCTTCCATCCATAAAGTCAGTGACTATCATAAAGGGTTTGTCCTCAACCTAGGCCACACCTACTACTTCTCCTTTCCACATGAGAAACATTTAGTGTATAAAGGAAGGGACGTACTCATTAGCATAAATCTAGTCCTAACCTAGTAAGGCTTGATACTATGCTCTTATATTGATCACAAAGAAAGCCATCAGAGAGGATTTGGTCCTGACATTAACCTTTAATGGAATACACCAAAGACCTTAGAAGCACTCCCAATGAATCCCACTACAGACACCTCTATTGGCATTAACTCGTTCTTCTCACCCCATTTTAAGCATGACATGGGCTAGCAGTATATTTACCACCAAGCCATTATCCACAAGTGCCTTAGTTATTAGCTTCCTATCAAAGTGTGCCTTAATGTACAAGGGCTTCAGGTGTTGGGTCATCTTAACACTTGGCTTTTCTAGGATAGCTCGCTTCGATTTTCCTTCTATAGCTTGTAGAATGACTTAGTATATGGGTTTTACTTCAATCTTCCTCATCTGAGCCTGTGTCTTCACTGATTTAGGATCCTCATCCTCCCTAAGTTCCATCGAGCACTATTGATATGGACCCATGTATGTTGCCCCTGAGTTGTTTTGTTTAGATTGGTCATAAGTCCTATTAGTGGTAGACCTAAATTGGGAAGGGAGCGTTAATGAAACTACACAGTAGAGATTAAGAGGTATCTCCCTGATGTGAATGGTCCCGTTCCATTAGTTCTCGTTCTCGCTCCTCGCATCCTGATCCTCTATGGACCTCCTCTTAAACTTATTGGTTTCTTGTGTATCAGAGCCCTCCTGTGCTTCAACCTTTTGTTGATTGAGGTATCTTTACATAGCCCACCTATATTGAAGACGTCATTTTTGAGTTCTGGTCAAGGCAGTTAGGAACTTTTGGTGCCTTACAACTCTCCACTTCAGAGGCGACGTGTTACCAAGTGGAGTAACGAATCTGCCAGAACTCTTTGATATTAAAGAAAGCTCTGTGATACTCTTTGATTGTGTTAATGGTAATTCATCGGGGCCTACATCCCATCTTAAAGGTGTGCTTGTGAAAGGTTCACCTATTCTTGGCAACGTTGAATACTTGACAAAGTAGTTGAATTTTCCAGATGGCTCTCCTAGACGGTCCCAGACCACTTTAAGCCTGTTCGGTTCCTTCATAAGTAGTCCCATATACCAATGTCCCATTTCAAGTGCCATTTGCTATTCTACTTTACTGTTTGTTGGTTATCGATCTCTGAGCTGCCTTCCTAGCTAATATCCCATCTTAAGTTCCTATTCCTATCTAACCTGCTCGTAAGTTGCTGCAGGCGATCCCTTACTATTCTCGAGCTCTCTTAAGCTGCATCTCCCCTGGTCCAAACATTCTAGGGCCTCCCATCTCTTCGCCTACCATCATTTCTCCTAGTTCATCATCTGTTAGAGTTTATCTCCACTGTGTTTATTGTGGTAAATGGTAGAAATGGATCCTCATCCACGGCCATGGATTCCTCTTTCGTGAACTTGAGGACCCTTTTATTAATCCGGTCTTAGATGATGTTCTTAAAATCCTAATAAGACTTAGTATTGTGACTCCATGAGTGATGACATTTGCAGTACTCCTTCCCTCTTTAAGTAGGAAATCAAATATCTCCTCTATTTTAGTAGTGTCGAAGGTGTATTGCACTACGTTAGGCCTTTTGGGAGTCTCCTCTATCTTTCTTAGCAGGGCTAGGCACACTTAGTTACTTGCATTTTTTAGCTCTGCCACTACTATGTCAAGGTCCCTAAAGTATGTGCCTGTCGTAGTTCGTTGGCGATAGTCTTCCTCCTTCAGCAATTCCTCATATGCTTAAACCTTAGCTGCGAGCTCATAAAAGTTCTAAAATTGCACCCCTAGAACTTCTTTTAAAGCTCTATATCAAGGCCTACTTAGGCCAGCTTGAAAAATTCAGTCTTTGAAAGTAGCACATGGCACCTGCTCCTCAGTCATTTGAACCTCACCAAATATTAGTGCGTTGTCTCCCCAACTCGTTGGGTGAGCTAGTAGGGTTTTGCTATGCTAACCTTCAGCTTTGCCTTATAGAACTGTACATAGAACTTTTGCTCAATCTCCATCCAAGTAATGATTGAATTGCGGGGCAGTGAGGTGTACTATGTGAATGCTAGGCTTGTGAGAGTGTTTGGGAACAATCTCAATTTTAAGTTGGTAAAGTTCTCGTAGTTCACAATCTCTCCATCTTGAATTGTGAATCTTTCAATGTGATCTAATGTGGACTACATTCTGTCTCCTGAGAATAGGGTAAAGTTAAAGATCCTGTAACCCCAAAGGTATGGCTTATCTTTGTCTATGTACTTTGGGTACAGCTTTGAGAAAGTGGTACAGCCAATTGGCCTTAGCCCTGATTAGTATATGTCTTAAATGGCATCCCTTAAGGCCTTCATGTTCACCAATCGGTTTAAAGGCTCGTTCTGATGCTCCAGGACTATTCTCATACTCCTCGGGTCGTTCGTGCCAAGCTCCTGTAAATAGTACGAGGGATTATTTAAAGGATTAGTGTTGGCAAAAATGTAGGAATTATGATAGTCCCTTATAACTGTGTGGCCCCAAGGGCCAGTGGCTAAATTAACTCCTGCTTGTTATCCTCCATACAGCCTTAAGTTTGAGCCTGCTTCTAAAGGATTCCTCTTAAGGATGCTGCTAATTTCCTTATTCCATCATATAAAGCCTGCATTATGAGTTGCTGTCTTTCCTTTTCCTTACATTCTGATGTTTTTAGGGATATAGCAAAGAGCCTCTAGTTTTCTTCTAATTGTTTATTTATTCAGTCTTGAATTTCTCATAGTACTTCTGTTACAAGACCTTTAGATATGATCGACAAGTTTGCCTGTCCACTTCTTGACTTTGACTCAGGGCTCGTGCTGCTGCTACTTGTCAACATTGGCATTATGTGCTCACAATCTTCAACTGTCTCAGCTTCAAGCATCAATTGTTCTGACCTTGTAAGTATATAGTTCCTTTTTGGTTTGTGAGAAACAACACATGTTTCATAAGTCCTTTTGTCCTTTCTTTTCCTTGCCATCTTTGTCACACAGGTCTTACCGAGCATGCCAAAAATTATTTATCGTGGAATAACAAATTATCAAGCACGCCAGAGACGCTAAGTCTCAATTGATAACAAAAGGATCCCGGGTTCCCTTACCATAGTTTACTTGAATGTAAAAGATATGCAAGACTTGGTAGAACAAGTGTTTTTGATTTGAAATGTAAAACGATTACAAGTCTAAATTGAAGATTAAGCTAATTAATAAACCTAAAAACTATGGGTGCATAATGTGAGTCTTTTGAGTGTCGATTGTTGTCTTCTTTTGTGCTTTAGTACTCTATTTATAGTGACAGAGTGATGGTAACCTCTTCCTTAAGACTTAGAACATTCTATTGAAGAATAGGGATCCCGCAAAACTCATGGCATAGTCTTTACTCATTGTCTTCTATTTTGGTAACCAGCTCGTTTCACCAAAATACTTGGGCGCAATGATGCTGCTCTCGTAAGATCTGAGATCATTTGAGATCGTGTTTTTATGTACCAACGGTCCAAGGTTTGCAATTGGCAGGATTTCAGCATGTTCATCCTGTTGTGGCTTTCCATTGTGTTTAAGCCGGCCTATTTGCTCAGATTATTGATTGGGCCTAACTCTTCAATCACTTAGCCCATATAACTTTATGACCTACCCAATGCTTGAGCGAAATTTTACATTTAGCCCAAATATAAATGTCCTTCATGATAATTTATATAGTTAAAATCAATTTCAATATCCAAACAGGATTGTATTATAACATAATCAATTATAATTAAAATTAATCATGTTAATCAATTAGTTTTTAATTAATTATATACAATTGAAATTCAAACGGATCTTTAGACTTATTTTTATGTTGTGTCGATCCAATTCCCGAGATAAGCAAAGTCTCCAAATCAACTTCAAATCTTCAACCTTTAATTTGATTTAGTCGCTCGCACCAAGTTTTCAGCCTACAGTACCATTTCAGCCCAAATAAGAAGCAATTTGATAAAGAAATATGATAAATATTTTTCTTGAAATTCATAAGTTTGCTTATGAAAAGAATATTAAAATGTATATTTATTCTTTTAACTTTACACAAATTTTTAATTTGGTCCCTTAATTTTATAAGGTATATTTTTAGTTCTTTAACCCTTAACACTAATTTCATCACCTAAAATTCTTACATTGAACTTTTAAATATTGATATATTAATTTTAATTTTTTAAAATAATAATGATTTGGAACAAAAAAATAATTTAAAACTTATGGTATTAGAATTAAAAACTTAAAATTATACTTTATAAAATTAAAAAATTAAATTAAAATTTTATATAAAATTAAAGGATCACAAATACAAGAACATGAGAGTTTCTCCAATAACCAAAAGGGTTAATAAACGGTCTTGGTTCAAACCCATTTCCCCTGCATCTTCTTGGAAAATACTACTTCAAACAATAATCGTGTCTTGAAAACCAGAAAAAAATACATTTGATTGAGTCAAAAAGAATTAGGAAAAGATAAATTTTCATTATTTCGTAGAAATTTCTCTCTACTTTCTTCTTTTGTTGGTAAAGGAAATTTTTAGTTAATTCAAACTAGGAACAGAAAAGAAGCTTTCTTGTATTATTTGGACATAAAGAGATCGCATCAGTGATAAGTAAAAAGTTCGTATTTCAAGAATTTTGAAGATTTCCTGAAAATTTTTAATTACATTAAACAATAAAAACCCAAAAAAGAAGAAGCAATGTTGACTTTTTTTTATAAAAAAAAAGAAGGTCAAATGAATATATTAACTAAAAACGTAAAAAATAGTTGTAAAACAGAGAGAAGAAAACATTAAAGGATAATTACAAAAGAAAAGGTGCTGCAACTGTAAAAGCAATGTTGACTTGACTTGGAGCAGAGTTGGCAACGAAAGTTTTTCTTTATTACGTGGAAATTTCTGCTTATTTTAAACAAAAAATTTCCACCGACAATTTCAACTCGCAATAAAATCAAGGGTCCAATGTCAATGCTCTGCTTTTATGACCAACACTACCTTCTGCTTCCCGGAAATATCTTTTTTTTTCCCTGGAAATTTCCTTGTTAACTTCAATTTGAACAAAGGCTCAAAATACACATACTCATTTTTCTGTTGTGTCGATCGAATTCCCAGGATAAGCAAACTCGCCAAATCAACTTCAAGTCTTCAACCTTAGATTTGATTTAGCCTTTCCCACCAAGGTATTGATTTGATCTTTCTTCTTCATTCTCTAACAACTTATACGCTATTCTTTCTTTCTTGTCTTTTTAAGGGAAAAAATAAATCGACAACCTATAAAACTTTGTTTTTGGTTTTCGGTGCCTCAGCAATGGCTGCGTTTGCTTCTGCTTCTGCTTCTGCTTCTTCTTCCCAAGTGAAATATGATGTTTTCATCAGCTTTAGAGGTTCAGACATCAGATCTGGTTTTCTCAGCCATTTGAAAAGGGAGCTGCGTCGAAAGCAGGTAAACGTCTATGTGGATGACAGGCTGGAGAGAGGAGATGAAATATCGTCTGCACTTGACGAAGCCATAGAAAGATCAATGATTGCATTGGTGATATTCTCTAAAGATTATGCTTCTTCAAAGTGGTGCTTGCAAGAGCTTGTCAAAATCATGGAACGCAAGGAAGCGAGTCAACAAATTGTGATTCCAATTTTTACGACGTACTTCCAACAGATGTCAGGCATCAAACAGGCTTTTATGCCAAATCATTTAATGATCATGAACAGACGTTCAAGGATAACATGGACAAGTTGAAAATTTGGAGATCTGTCTTGACGAAAACCGCAAACTTATCTGGTCATCCCTTACCAAATTTTCAGTAAGTTTGTTTTCACAATTCAATACATCATTTTATAGACCTCACAGTGATTTAGAATATGCTAAAGTTATCTCAAATCATGTCTATGAATTTATTATTGTTATCACAAGTAGCTTGTAATTTTGTTTCTTTTTTCTTTTTATAATATGCTAGAGACGAATCCGAGCTCATTGATGCAATAGTCACGGATGTCCTAAAAAAGTTGAAAGTTGACAACCATTCTGTGCCTACATCCCAACTTGTTGGATCACATGAAAATCTCACTTGTGTTGAATCATTGATGGAAATTAATAAGTCGCAAGAGGTTCGATTTATTGGAATTTGGGGAATGGGAGGGATAGGCAAAACAACCCTTGCTCGAGAGATATATAACAAATTTTTGTCTGAATTTGAAAATCATTGCTTCTTAGAAAAAGTGAGAGAAGAATCAACAGGGATTACTGGTCTGTATGGAAAACTTCTTGATCAGCTATTTGGTGAAAAGGATCTCCACAAAAATATGAATGATGCAAAGAGAAGGCTGCAACGAGTAAAAGCCTTAATTGTGCTTGATGATGTGGACAATCCAAAACAACTAAAAGATCAAGCTGGACAAAAACTTCAGTTGGGATCGGGCAGCAGAGTCATTGTAACAAGTAGAGACAAGCATGTTCTTAAGAGTGGACGGATTGATGAAAAATATATACATGAAGTCAAGGGATTGGAATTTGATGAATCACTTGAACTTTTTAGTTCACATGCTTTTGATCAAAGTCATCCCAAAGTGGGATATGAAGAGCTATCAAAAATGACAGTTTGCTTGGCTAACGGCAATCCTTTGGCTTTAGAAGTTTTGGGTTCACATTTTCATTCTACAAATGAAGTATATTGGAAGAGTGAGCTTGACAAATTCAAAACTTGCCCCCATCCAGGAATTCAAAATATATTGAGGGTTAGTTATAATGGATTAGATGACATGGATAAGGAATTTTTTAGACATTGTATTTTTTTTCATTAGAGGAGAAGAATTTGCCTTTACTTCGTTGCCAGAGGCTTGTGGTTTCAAAGCAGTTAGTGGCATTGAAAATCTCATAAATAAAGCTCTCATGAAACAGGATATGGTGGAATTGTAATGCATGATTTGATTCAAGAAATGGTCAGCAAATAGTTCGTGAGAAATGTCCAAAACATCCTGAATTACGCAGCCGATTAAATGATGCGGATGAAATTTGTGATGTATTGGAAAGGAACATGGTAAGCAAAATATATATATATATATATATATATCATTTTTATTTTTGGAATAATTTTTTAAATAATTAAAATTATTTTTATTTTGTTTTGTTTAGGGAACTGATAAAATTGAAGGCATCATATTGGATCAGGATAGAATAAAAACAATTACGATTGAGCCCTAATACCTTCACAAAGATGAAAAATTTAAGGATTCTTAAAATTTTTGCTCCTAGAATTCGGTATTGGGATTTCTACCGTCCTAATGAGACAATAATGTAGAGCTTCCTTCTGATCTTGGCTTTTCCTAATAAATTAAGGTATTTCATTGGGATCGATATCCGTTAGACTTTATTGCCATTAAAAGGCTATTGTTTTGAGAACCTTGTTGAACTATGCATGCAACAGAGCAATATTAAAAAGCTTTGGGATGGAGTGCAGGTACTTTACTAATTAATATGTGCCTCTTTCCCTTTAATTTAATTAAATCATTACGCTCTTTATGTGTAAAATTTTTTTGTTTTCATTGTCACAGGATCTTGTGAATTTGAAGACATTAAATTTGTGTGAGTCCAAACAATTGACGGAGCTGCCTGATTTTTCTAGGGCACCTAATCTTGAAGAAGTACATCTCTATAAATGTCTAAGTTTACATAGTGTTCATCCATCCATTTTATCTTGCCAATCTCTTCTTACATTGGATGTCTCTGATTGCGAGAAATTAGAGAGTCTTGAAAGTGAGACTCATTTAGAATCTCTCTCTTACCTTTATGTTGAAGGTTGTCATAGCCTCACAAAATTCTGTTTGTCATCAGAGAAATTGGAAAGCATAGATTTAGTATATTGCGGGAACGTCGAAAAATTGCAAGTGCTGCCAATGGGAGGTTTCACGAAACTCAGAAGGCTTGTTATTGAAGAAGGTGAAAGATTAAGGAGCCTTCCAATAAGAGAGCTATGTGGCTTGACAAATCTTGAGGAATTTAAAATTAGGAATTTCCAGCAGGAAATTAACACAGGGGAGATGCGCTCCCTTTTTGATGCTTGGCACAATTTAAAAAAAACTATGTTTGGATAGTTGGAGTAAATTGTCGGAAATCCCTGACAATATCAAGGCCTTATCAAGCTTGAAACACATTTTCTTGAAAAACTGCCAGGGGCTTAAGTCTATACTTGGACTTCCTCCCTTCCTTCAAGAATTAGATGCTAGAGATTGCACTTCATTGGAGATTGTATTCTCCGACTCTCTAGTTCGGAATTGGTGCCAATTTGATTTCAAAAATTGTATAAAGTTGAAAGAGGATTCGATTCGCTTTATTGAGGAACTACTAACTCATTTCTCTTTGACTTCAACATGTAAGGATGGTTTGTTATATGGTGCTGGAGCTCGTTACCCAGGAAGCAGAGTTCCAGAGTGGATTGAATATAAACAAATCACAGAGCCTTCCAATGCTATCGAATTCACTTGCAATCTTGAACGATCACCCCAATTATTGCTCTGCTGTGTTGTTCCTCATCATATTTATGACTTTTTCTATGATTTTTCTTTTGATGATAAGAGCACATTCCGCAGGACATCTTATGTTGGTTTGCGATGACGAAGACATGTATTCTGAAGAAACGAATTCGGATCATGTTGTTCTATGGCACATGGAAAGGGATTCATTTGGTGATGAAAAAGGTAATGATGCCAATATTTCATGTAAATTCTATACGAAATGTTGGAATGGTGATAGTCATCGTTTAGAGAAAGTTCCGATTAAAGCATGTGGAGTGCACGTAACATATATGTCAGAGTCGGACTCAACTGAAGAAAGACTCCCTCCAACAAAGAAACAAAAAACTTTTTAGGTGTCTTCCGACCAGCCAACTGAATCCAACAAATCAATCTCAAGATGACATCATCTGTCATCCCTTGCAACTGAAATTTATACGCAAGGGCAAACAAAAGCGCCTCCCATACATACAGTTTCTTTGATATATCTTTACAGGATCTCTCCCTTCTTTGCTTTTTAATTATAGGCTCACCTTCACTACTATTATCTTAATTAAAAATCACTCTTGATTAAAAAAAAAATAATTAGATATTTTTTCTTTGCTTAGATATACTAAATTAAAGTAGTAAAATTTTCTACAATATTGTATTTATTTATTTCAATATTTATACCCTATTGAAAAAATAAGTATGCCCCTTTTTCCCAAATTTCGTCCATTTTTTATTTTTTAAATAATTCTTTCACATATATATATTATTTATTATTTCTCTACATATTTTGTGCAGTATAGTACTTCAACATGTATAATAGCTATTGTAAATTATACCGACAACCCATACAAAACAAATATATACATATACATATATATATATATATATGTATAGTATTATATATATATATATATTTGTTGGAGACAGATATATAATTTTTTTTAAAAGAGTTTACTTTTGCCATCCACTTTTTTTTTTAATTTATTGATTGAGCCTGTATTTACATTTTATTTGTGAGAATAATAGATTATGAATCACCAAATTGTTCTATATAATTTTAATATGCACCTGATGACAGATTCTAAAGTAATTTATGTGATTACAAAAAAGGTTATTTTTGGAATAAAATAAATTGTTGTTTATTTATAGTATGTGAAACTTTTGTGAAATTAATGAAGCTATTTACAGATGAAAACTTTTTACAACTTTTGAAAATTACCTTCAATCAAATTAAATCCGTTAGTTAAACCACAAGTGAAATAAACAAAGGCATTTTTGATGATATGATTCAAATGCTTCATTTAATTCTGTAAAACTCTTGTATTAACAATTTAGAGGTAAGTGCATCTTCTGGCCAAAGAAAAAAGAAAACAACACTTATAGGTAAGATCTTGTAAATAGGATTGGAGGAAGTAAAAGAGCAAAACATAAAGCTTGTTGATGGTATTTGATGGTATTTTAATTTATGTAAGATACGAAGGCTTAACAGACCACCCTAAGCTGAGCTCAAACTGGTTTGTTCGTTATCATCTCTTCTATGAGGGTACATATTAGCTCTTTGTGACTAATAAATAAATCTTCATTTTGTATGGTGTAATTTTGCTAGCTTGCTCTGTTTTGATAAGGTTGTTAGTCTGAGCATGATTGAGAGTTTGTAAATGACTTCTGAAACTTTATGATTTTTGTTATTTAACATGTTTTGAATATTCTATTTCGTGGCATGATTGAGATTTTGTCCCTGTGCTAATTTGTTTCGCTGTTTCCCCTAACATGTGAGAATAAATTTGTGCTCATTCTATTCAATATGCCTAAAATTTCAATCATTCTTTTGCATATTGTAAAGTGTAATAATGAAATTTTTAGTACTTCAAGTTTGTCTTGGTATTAATTTGGTCCTTCAAATTTATTTTTTATCAATTTGATCATTTAAAGTTGCCTTGATTATTAATTTGGTCTTTATTGTTTAAATGGGGGGCAACACTATAAAACTCTGCTAACATGGATAACCAAATACTAATAGTAGCAATGTCTATTAATAAAAAGAAATATAATTTTTTAGGTAGAAAAAATACACTCATGAATTTTAAAAAACAAAAGAATGAAATGTAGTGTAAGGGACTATATTAATTAATAAAATTTAACTAATTTGAGGCCTAATTTGTTTTCATTTAGTTATATATACATATCAAGTTATCAAAATACTTTACATATTATATTAATTTAAGATAAATTTGTATTTTGAAACTTAAGAGACTAATAAAATGATAATTTAAGAAACAGTAAAGGACTAAATAAATAATTAAACTAGAAAAATCAAATCGATACTGAGACAAATTTAAAGGATTAAAAATTTTATTATCCCTTTTAACTTTTGTCCCCGCTTTGATTATCATGAAGGAAGTTTCAAAACATTTATTTTGCTCCTCATCCCTACCTTGATATACTGTTTAATGCCTTTTTTTCCCCGGTCCAGCAATGCATTGCTGTCAACTTCCTTGAATCCTTGTTTGTTGATCAATTTGTGTGGCTTGGCATATCTTCTTGCATCTACCTGGTAAGAATCATAACGTTTCCCTAATGTTTGAGTTTGTTCTTGGAATTATCAATGTGAAGCTTTCACTCAGTAATTGAGTTAGAGGATAGAAATAGGAATTTAATTACTCAATAAAGTGAACTCAAGCTTTGAACTTATATTTTTCATCCACACTAACAGAGGGACTTTGCGATGGTCATGTTATTAATTTATTGTGATTTAAGTGGGGAGCATTTCATCAATTTTTATTTTTTTTTTTTGCCCCTGACATGGATATATTTAGTTTGTACAATGCAGTTGCTTCGCGTCCGAAGAGCAAGCCCAAAATACAGTAGTGAAGAGTCTCTCTGTTGATGATCATTGAAGTGTCTTTGACATGTGAATCATATGTAGCAGTAGTACCATTATTGTGACATTTTTATGTTTAATTTCCTTATAGTAGCAACATCATCGTCACTTTTACTTAACTAGCCATTGGCTGCGTGTGAGCATTGTATAGTAGTTTTATATGGAACAAACCAGTATTTCATTCATTTATTTATATATCATAGCAGTACATAACTCTATCATGTATACATACAAGGGCCTTGAATCTGACGCACAAATTGCCAACAAAGGAGTTGAAGGTGCATTTTCTTGCTCCCTAAATTGGTCCAAAATTGCACTCCTAGTTACTGTTGATGTCTTCCTCTCTACTTAGGCTCTTCATGTATCCATTTGAGGTTGTCTAGGTTAGAATAAGCCCATTTACTTGTGCATATCATATCAGTGTTTTGGGCCTTTCAATATTGTAGATATGGACTCGTAATGGATCATTTAGCCTTTTGATTCTTTCTCTTGTTATTGGGCTCTCCAATAAGTAACTAATAAGAGTGAGTCTACTAGGAAGATTTATCTTTCAAAACATGACAAATTAAAGTCTAAATTCATATTAAGAGAGATGCCCATAATTAATATTCGATCATGTCTTAAATAAAATTGCCTTCAATAGAAAAACACTTGTATGCAATAAGAAAAATTGTCCACTGTAGTCTACTAGCTCATGAGTATTTGGCTGCATCGAAGAATTTATGGTTCTAAATAGTTCCATATGCACAAAAAATAGACTTACAAACAACTAAGAAATGCTTGCATAGAAAAAGAGGAAGATTTAGGTATTTAGTTTTATATACACAATATATTTTTGTCTAATTAAATCAAAATATGTGGATTTTAATTAAAATGTTAATAATATTATTGACAGAGTTTAATGCAGACCAGTATTTCATTTCTTTCATGTATTAATATATTTGTGGAGGGACTTGAATCTGACGCATAAAGAGGCAAGATTGCTACTATATTTCCTATGAATAAGCTACAATATAACAGAAAAGATCAATCCAAATTATTACAAGGAATATTTACAATAATGCTAGTTGATTATACTCGATCCACTTCAATTGGATCATTAATATAAATAATGTATGACTTGTTAATGCTATCTTCAAAATTTTGCCTTGTAACTGTGTACAGCTACTGGTTCACCAAACGTTGTGTACAAAATCCAATTTCCTGGAAGCAACATTTGTTTTCATTTGCAAAAACCGCGTTTTGGGATGATATTCTAATTTTTTTTTTTTATAAAAAAAAAATCAGTGTTGAACACCAAAACAAGGATATATCATTGGGTTCATTGAAGGTCAATTGGGCACCCGCTAAGCCTCTTAGTAAGTATATAAGCTATTTGGTGTTTGTTAGGAATATGGGACGATGATACAATTAATTCCTACTTTCACTTACTCTATGAGAAAATGACAGTCCAGAGTGATCCCTTAGAAAAACCATCTTCTAGGCAAAGATTGGCAAGTTGAAGCCTCACACATCTTCCAAAAGGGATTTCTGGCTTCTTATGCCCTGATGTTGAACACGGGATTCCATATATTGGCTTAGCCATCCACTACTAAAAAGTCAATTTAGCGAGGGATGAATGCCTCAATCCCTCACTAAATGACTTCTATCCTTTACTAATTCATTGCAAAAAACAAACTAGCGAGGGAATGCAGTTTCTTGCTAAATTTAACAACCATAATTTATTGCTAATCCTTTGCTAACTTGAAAAAATTGCCCACTTTAGCTAGAGATTATCAAGGACATGCATTCCTCACAAAATTAGCCAGGGACATCGTCCTAGCTATTCTCTTGCTAAAATAACCAATCTTTTAACTATGATTTGTGAGGGATATGTCCATCGCAAATTTTAGGGAGGAATTGAATCCCTCACTAAAACTTTGATATTTTTTTAAAAAATCCCTAGCTAATCCTTCATTAAATAATTAATTAATTTAACAAATCCTTTGTAAATTTGCAAATTTTGACATTGTGATTCTTATATAGCTACAACTAATCATCCATTCAAATTTCTAATCACATCTACAATCACATTAATATAACAAAAGTTCAATACTGCATCAATTATGATTATAAAGTTCAAACCATTTCATACATAGAATTGAACAAAATGTAAAGGAGTACATGTATAGAAAGTTCAAGGCACTTCATACAAAAGTTATTTTGGACAATCATGACTAGAATCTTGTTGTCTAGAGAAATCTGAACTATTAGCATTTTATTGTGAAGCTGAGACCCTTTCACCCAAAAATTTGAATGGCCCCGAATATGTCTTACTCTAATATCTTCATTGTGAAGCTGAGACCCTTTCACCAAAATTGAATGGCCCCGAATATGTCTTACTCTAATATCTTCAAAGGCATGTCTAATCATCTTTGCTTCATTTATGATGTAATCTCTGCAACAACTAGTTTAAAGACATTGTCAAAAAACTAAATTAATCACACAGATAAATAGCTTCAAAAATAAAAATTGATGGTTTTTAGTGATTCCACCCACCTTAGTGATTCTAAAAATTAATATATGCATGCAAAGTGACTACTCGATGCCTGGCGTTATAAAAGGCCTGTTTAAAGTGTCCTAAATAAAAGAAACTTCCTGACTAATTAAATGCAAATATAGTTACTTTTATTTAGGAAAAAGTTATACATATTAGAGGAAAATGCGCCTGCTGATATGCATGTGCAGCAAGAAGTGATCTGATGTATATTTGTTTCACATTTAACCCGTCGTGAAGGATGACGTGATTACTAATCAGCACTCAAAATAGATGTCATTAGTTGTAACTTGTGATTATCATAACAGCTTGTGAACTCAGCTCTGTAATTTCTGTTTTATTTCCCCCATCTTTTAGTTAAAAAAAAAAAAAAGAACATGGCACTAAGAACATTACAGGGTACATAAAACATAATAATTTATACAGGGGGGAAAAAAGAAAACCTCTTAACAGATATACTCAGTTATGAAAAAAGGAACTTTCTGCATACCTTTTTTCTGCCAACAAAGCAAAGATCTTTCAATATCGTTAAAAACCAAGAGAAAGATGAATACATAAACACTGTTCAGAATGAAGTCTAGTAACCAAACAGAAATATAAAACTGAAAAAAAGAAAAAAAAAACAAACAAGCTATCCTCCATCTGAACTATAGCTCGAAAGATCAGCAGCAAGCAGATTTTGAAGAGTAATTAAACATAAAATAAATGCAAGACTTGCTAGATAAACTAAATCAAAAGAATAAGTAAATGTAAAATTCAAAACAAACTCACACACTATTGGAATCCCTTCCTCCACAGAGTAGAAGCCCATCAGAGCATGCACTAGTAGTTGCTACCTACTCAAAAAACAAATGGAAACATGAAATTCAACCCCACATCTCAAATAAATTTCAAGTACTATATTATAGCCAACGGATATCATTACAAGAGTAGTTTTAGTAATTATAGCCAGCAAAAACACTACAAGTCTCAGCATTTAGACAAAAATTTAGAACATGGAAATGTCATGTACATGTAGTTTCCTGCCTCACCAGAGATATGACCAGCAAGCATTAGATTATACAGCTTGCTCTCAATAATGGAACGAAACCCAAAAAAAGTATGCATCTTGAAATCATCATATATAAATAGGAACCTTCAGAGAATACTCTAAGGACCAAGTTCACCTTTAAGGATAGCAAACCATCAAGAATTCAATTTGTCTCTTCTGTCTATACAAAGGTCCACACAACTTTGAGCCTCAGATGCAAGCTGTTAGAAGCCAAGAACGCAAGTCAGGAGAGGCAGCATCAACATATAAGCTTTCCTGCATAAAGATAGAAATTCAGCAAGAGATTAATCACAAGAAAAATTCGAATCACATAAGCAAAATTAAATAAAAAATGCAAACATAGAACTAGAGGACTGTAAGAATATGTGATAAATATTTAGTTAGTTGCTTAAATTGTAAATTAATTATTATCTTCAGAGTTAGTTATTCAAACAAGTTATTATATTTAGTTATTATCTCATCAAAATAGTTATTTATTATTTAACAAGGATAGGGACACACACATTCAAAGACTTCTTTTATCTAGTCTCTCTTGAATTTTACGAGAACAAAACACATATAAGTAGTACAAACACTTCAAAGTTATATTTAGGAGAAAATCAGACCCCCAATCACAACTTTGTAACACGTATCCTTACCAGGTTATGAGCTTCATCAAATACGAGTATGCTATAATCCCAAAAAATATTCAGAGATTCTCTATACCCATGATCAATAAGATAGTTGCATGATGCTAACACCATATCGACAGCCTTGTGAAGTTCTTTTGACAAGTACAGAGACACCTGAGGTAAAGACAAGCCATGTGAAACATATGAGAGTCCAAGCACTTGACAATTTCAATTGGTTGAAAGAAAAAGAAAAAGCAAAGTGGCATTAAACAATCAAATTCAAATGTTGTGATTTCATAGGGAAAAAAAATTAAGCACGACAGCAAGAACCCTACGGCTCAAATCTTTTTCCAGTGTTCACCAAATCCTCAATATCTATAGGTTCTTCTCCAAGATGGGGATTCCCTTTGTGTATTCTTGAACAAGATTAAAATTACAATCTCAGGTTAGTCTATATCTAAATGTCGATGCTAAAGCATACTAAAATGCACAAACACATACACGATATTATGATCAAAATCATTATCCTAAAATTTTGAAACACCAACATAAAAATAGCTATCGTATGTTTAAAATATATGCAAAGCTTAGAAGACGTGAGAGGAGTTTATTAGGTAAAGGTTAAGGCACTAAAAAAGCACAGGCAAAAGGAGAGGATTATACTTCACCCCAGATAGATCAAGATTCAAGAACAGCTACAGTTAGCAAAAACTACGCTCGACTTTTTGGTTGTAAATGAAAACATCATATAGTGACTATTTTACAAATAGCAAAAGCATCATATAGATCACAATGAAAAGCCAACTAACCTTGAGCAGAAGCTTCCCTGTCCCAAATACAAACCTTGTGCAGACTGAATCGGGAAGGCTTGAGACAACGTAACACACAGTAAAAAAAAAAAAAAGATAGGAAGAACGAATCAAGGGGGAAAGGAACGAAAGAATAAGAAAATATGTGAGTACGGTTTGACGAGGGAGGTGGGAAATGGAGAACGGAAGAGTGTGAGAGGTTACAAGAAAGCATACCGAGTTGGGGTTTTGTGTTGAGAATGTCGTTGTAAGAAACCGATGAGAAGGCCATTGCAAGGGGAGGAACCGAGGAGATTGTCGTTGCAGAGAAGGAATCGAGGAGAAACAGCGTCGCTAAAGGCCCAAGAGCGGCTGAACCAAAGAGACTGCAAGAAGTAAAAGAGTAACAGTGTATTTGGTTCAAGAGGGAGAGGGTATGAATTTTAATCAACTTTTGTTTAATTTAAGAAGAGCGAGAATTAATAACAATTTAATGATTTTATTTTATTAATTTTTAAATTAATTTTATTTTTTTTAATTTGTCTTAAAAATTGTTTATATATATTTTAGCAATTTTATTATTTTAAGGATATAATTTATATAATAAAACATTTTTAAAAAATCGATATATTAATATTATATTTTATCAGTCTATTTAATAAAGAAATATTAACCTTTTAAACCATAACCATATAATTAATTTTGTTAAAGTAATAAAATTATTATTTATTATAACGGAGAAGGAGGAAAAAAATAATATATAATTTTTTAATATCAAACATAGTTTAAGATTTTAAACTAATAAATAAATAATTTAGTTATAATTTTATTTCTTCTTCCCCCTCCAAAAAACCTCAAATTGGAGGGGAGGGTTAAAACTCTCCTCTAGGGGTGCGAATCATGGTAGGTTCAGCTGTTATGAGCCCAATCCTTAAGAGATCAAGTTTTTAAAACTAGATTACTTAAAATTTGACATAATTTAAGGTCCGGCCCTTATTTATAAGGCTAAGAGTGGGGCCCTTAAAACCCTCTTTTTTTAAAAAAATCTAACATTTAATTTAAATAGAATATTCTAAAATTTAATATAAAATAAATTAAAGGTCTCACATAAAATTGACAAAGATTTAAAATTTTAAATTTAAGATGAAGATTAAAATTTTCCTTAATAAAATCTAAATTCTTCTCATCATCATTTAAAAAATAAAACATTAAATCCCTTAAATATAAGTCCACTTGTTGAAGATGAAATGGGAGATTAATGTCAATTATTTTTGCAACTTCTTCCTCATCACCTACAATAAATATTAACCAAATTATTTCATTATCAGTTAAATATGTGTGTGTGTGTGTGTATAAGATAACTTAAAACTTATCAGGCTTAAAGGATGTCCAAGTTAAGCCCTTTTTCACTAAGCTTATCAGGGCAAGCTCTAATGCTTGAATTTTTTTTTTAAAAAAATTAATTTATAAAGCTCAAACTCTATTAAATAGTGCTTCCAAACTCCACTCTTTATGCCTATCCCTTATTCCTGGTTCTACTCCCCTCCCTTTTTCTTCCATTTTTTAATCAAGCAAGATGCATGCTTCCCTCCCCTCCCTTTATGAAACACCCAACCAAATAAGAAAAGGGAGCAAACTCTCCTCACCTTTCCTCCTTTTATGAAACACCAACCAAATAAGAGAAGGGAAGTAAGTCCTCTTCCTTTTCCTTCAAAAAACTCCAACCAAACACATGTTGAGGGTTCAGCCACTGAGTAATGTACTGACCCAATAAGAGTTAAGCAATGTTTGGGAGGGATTTTCTCAGAGGGAATGAATTCTTAGTAGAAAGAAAAGAGGGAAAGCATAAATATTGGCTTCTACTCAAATTTAGGCCAAAAAATTAATTTAGATAGTATAAAATCCACCTTGAATTTTCTTGTTAATCTAGTTATTTATTTCAAAAAAGGTATAAAATATATTTCTCTTTTCATCACTTAATATATATTTTTAGAGAGGTATAAAAAATGTTTTACTACTTTTCCTGCTAATTATATATTTTTAGAGAGTTTTAAAAATGCCTCATTAATTATCTTATCTTAGAAAGAAATACAAAATCCCACACTAAAACCCTCGTTAATCTCTAATTTTAGAGATGTATAAAAATATCTCACTAATTTCCTAGTAATTATTTTAATTTATAGAGTGATATAAAATCTCTTGCTAATCTCTCATTTTATAGATGTATAAAAATGCCTCACTATTTTTCTCATTAATTTTTTTATGATGAATAATAGTCTTTTGCTATTTTTTTATGTTAATTTTCAATCAAGTTATGTAATCAATATTTTTCACTAATCCGCTTGCAATTTAATATTTTAAAGAGGAATGGATAATCTCACTCAATTTTTTGTTTAATTTGCATTTTCCGGACAACCAAGGACTTATTAAAATTGTTGCATGATGACGCTCTCGGTACAAGAGAGACTAACAGTTGAGGCCTTGTCAAGTTTTGTCCTAGTCTTTACTTTCTTTTCCCTTTGTAACGAGGAGAGAAGAAAAAGAAACAATCCGCCTTAATGTACTCAATGATGGTCATGAAATTAATTTGCTAAAATTTAAGTTGAAAGGGTAGAAGGATTTCACTTTGCCCATTGACAAATAATTTGGTTTGTACGATGTGTAGTTGTTTCCAGGGGCAAAATCAAAACCGCAAGTGAAGGGAGCCAATTTTATAGGGGTAAATATTTATTTAATTTTCTTATTTTAATATTCATTATCGATATATTTTTAAACCATTTTTGAAAACGATGAAATTTTTGATCCCTCAAGCCTGTTTTAATTATCAATTGAGTTTTTGAAATTTTAACTCTATCAATCAAGTCCTTAAAATTTTATAACTATGTGAAATTAGTCCTTATGTTTTTAAAGAGGAATAACAAAATAAGGACTAATTGTGTATAATTATGAAAATTTAAGCACCTCATTGATAAGATTTAAATTTCAGGAACTAAATTGATATACTAAGACAAATATGGAGGAACAATAAGTTTTTGCATATATAACATAAGTTATAAGATCAAACTAAGCAACATCCTAACATTATATTTTGTATATATGGCTAATTTATTATATTTTTTTAATGATATATCATTGTATATCAATGATAAGATCCTTATATATCAAAGTGAACTGGTCATATTTCCAAATTTTCAAAAATTTGGCCCATTTTTATATATAAAATTATTTTGGGCCAGTTTATCTAAGAAATAAAAGTTTCATTATACCATAATTTTTATAATTGGAGAAATTGTTCGAGATTAAAAATAATCAAGAAAACACTTTAAATAATACATAAAAGCACATGTTCATTATTTAGGAGAATGGTGATTATGAAAATTAAAAGAAATTAATAATAATATATTCATGCTTCTATTTATCATTACATATAAGTAGATAAAGAGAGGTAAATATAGGTAACCACTGCTCTTTAAATACTTATTATTCCTAAATCATAAAGAGGTGAAATGTGCAAGTGGTGAGAAAGGGGAACAAAACGGAAAAGGAATGCATAATTAATAAAGACAAGGAACACAATCAAAAGTGAAAATATGGGGGGAGGAATTGCAATTTTTCTCCTTAATCTAATCTCTTTCAAGTCTCACATTATTAAAAGGTCCGTCCATGGTTGTTTCCTTGTCGAACCAAGTCCAAAATACCATGAAGATGAAGAGACATTCTCGCCTCTTGTGATGCTTAATTAGCAACGAGCAGAAAGGGCTCTCCTTTAAGGTCTTCCAAGGAGAAGCCATCAACAAGTCCCAAAATAGTAAGATCTGCAAGTGCTTGTTGAAGACATCCATAGAGTCAAGTATCAACTTGCTATCAACAAGCATATGATATCTAGTTTGAGGAGACCAATCATTATCTTCATCAAACCAAAAGAAAAGGTAAAGATAGAAGGATTGAGAATCCATAGAATTGTTAAGAAGGCCCATAATATAAAAAGCACTTTTCTACACTGATTAATCAACCAATGATGAAAGTAACTTTCTACATTAGTTATATAAATGATGTATAGAAAGTTAATATATACAACTAGTTCAAAAAAGTGGTTATAATTTAAAAAAGAGTTGAAGTGTATTTTGTTCCTAAACTACTCTCCAAGGAGCACCAGTGTTCTAAACTACTTATCATATAGTAATTTCACCCCTAAATAATTAAAATGATTAAAGGGCATTTTTACCCATCAACTATTTACTTATAAGTGTCTAGTATCATAAATTTATATGTAATAAAATTTTTTTCTTTAACATTTGAAAATGATGCATTGAACATATTGTCATTAAAAAAAGTTAATTTTAATCATTAGTTAATTAAAAAATCCAAAAAAAAAACTCAAAACTTATAGAAAAAAAACCATAAAATTATATGTAATTACTCTATAAGAAAATTAACATAAATTAAAAGTTAAAGCATGATTTTGACTAGCCATAATTTTAGGGACTTAATTAATATTAATTTTCGTATAAGGTACTTATTTAAAATTTTATGAGTCATTTTTTGCAATTTAAGGTCCCTTTTTGTCATTTTTCGTCAACTAATGATTAAAGTTAACTTTTTTTTAATGGCAAGGTGTCCAATGCACCATTTTAAAATGTTGAAGGGCAAATTTGCACCACATGTAAGTTTAGGATATCAAATGCTACTCATCAGTGAATAGTTAAGGGGAAAAAATGCCATTTAACCCCAATTAAAACATAGCATATTTCACCCTGACGTCAAATACCGCAATGTTAACTGTTAAAAATACTGATTGGGACTTAAGTATGATAAAAAAATGTCACCTATCGTGCTAGATAGATTTGAGTTAAGGTGCATTTTTGCCCTTACACTATGCTTCGAGGAGTACCAAATATTCTAAACTATTTGTTGTGTAGCAATTTTGCCCCTAAAGTAATTAAAACGTAACATATTTTTGAACCCACTTGGCATGATAGGTGGCATTTTTTTGTCAAGCTTAAATCTCATTTAGCATTTTTAAGTATCGACATTGGGACATTTAACATCAAAAAGAAATATAATACCTTTTAATTATTTTAGGGACAAAATTGTTATAATGAATAGTTTTGGACATTACGTGCTCTTTGGAGAATAATTAGTAAGTTCCATGCATGCGTGTGTATGCATTGCATCTAAGTGGATGCCTGGTTGAAAGTTAAAAAATTTCCCCTCTTGGATCATAGTTAGAAACTAAATTAAAAAAACTTCTCTATATGTACTCTTGGCAACTTGATTGAAACTTCCTAAAAAATTACTACATGTGTTCACTTGCAAGAGCTTGCCTTCAATCTCAATAACTGAGACTTACAGTTATTGCAAGAAAGGGCAAGGGCTTGTCTACATTTGAGTTAGGTTTTGGGATTAAGATGATACAGAAAAGGCAAGATGTCGGTATTGAAAGAGGGAGAGTAATTTAAAAAAAATTAAGTATGGGCTTCCAATTGTATGCATGGAAGAATTTTTTTAATTTAATTTCTAGCTGTCATCTTAGATAGGAATTTTTTTAAAAAAAAAAATATTTTGGCTAGTGGATGCTACGGTACACATGAGTAGGACCCACAAGCTTAAATTAATGTCTATCTATGGTGCAAAAAGGACAAGACGTGGTTAAATATTTTAACGTTTAAGGAAGAAAATGATTCAAAATTGAGTTTAAGATACCAGATGTCCCTAAATGAATACTTCAAGAATAAAAGTGACCTTATTAATTTCTAACCAAGCATCCATTTCGATGCCACATGTACATTTTTGGTAAAGAAAACAATTTGATTGATGAGTGTTAAACAAATGTATTTTTAAATGTTTAGGAATTGTTTTGACCTAAAAAAAGAGTTCAGGACACTCATAGAGATTTTAAGTGAATAATTTGAGGGTAAAATTGACCTTTAATCTTATATAATATTTATCCCTTATTGGAAAATCTACAATTATACATATACTCGATATAATAAATCAAGAGACTAGTACAGAATTTTCATTGAAAATTTACAATTATATGTTTAAAAAGCTATATCTATCTGACTATACATCTACTCTAATTTTATGAGTTGTAGAAAATATTTTTCTTAAATGTTATGTCACTATAAAGAAAAAAGCATTTTGTAGCGATTTTAAGCCACTATTATAGTGCTTTTAACCAGGGTATGGAAACCCAGACCGAATCGGTCGGGTTAACCAATAAATCAGCAACCTGATCTCTTTTTTGGTTTGGGTTTTCACTTAAACTAGTGAGAGACTGACTCAACGTAACCCAGTTAACTCGAGTTCAACCCGAGATTACCCAATGGGTTGATCGGGTTAATATTTTTTTAGACAGAACTCCTAAAACGACATCATTTTAAAGGATTCTTTTTCATTTTCAAGTCTTGAAATGAAACCTTCAAATCTAGTCTAACCAGGGGCAATGCACGTTGAGTCTTCAAAGAAAAAAGGAAAGTGAAATCACTCAATCAAAGGTAGAGCACGCTGTGTCTCATCCAGAGTCCAGACAACATTCATTTCTCCTCTCTCACCTTAACCTAATCAGCCTCACGCTCTGTCTCTGTCTCTTCTCCAATTCTCCTTTTCTTTAATCGATCTAAATCAGAGGCAAAGCACATACAGGAGACATACTTCATTATCTCGATACATAGTTCTTCTCAATAGCGTTTAGCTTTAGCCTATTTCAACAGCTTAATTTAGCAGCTCATGCTCGACTTTCACATTCCCTTTGTATCAGGTCAGTCATTGTAGCTCGTGCTTAACTCTGTTTTTATTTCTTGATTTAGCTCTTGATTGTTGTTTCTTTACCTAATTATTGTTTCTTGAACTATATTGCTTTTGCTGTTAAGGAAGATGATTGTTTTCTTGAAACGTATTGCTTTCCTGGAGAAGATGATTGTTTTCTTGATTTAGCTTGTAATTGTTGTCTCTTTTTGTGATTTTTATTTTTCGATATGATTTAGCTTGCCTTTACTTATGCCTAATTGTTTCTTAACTCAGCTTTATTTCTAATTTATTATTTAAATTTTGCATTTGTGTTAAAAAATAAAATTGAAGCTTTATCCTTATCTTAGCTTGCAAATTAAAATATAGTTATTGTATTGATCATGGATATTGGAAGTAATCCTAGTAGTTATAGAAATGAGAATCTCACCTTCAATTCCAATGATCCCTCTCCTAATAGTAATGACTCAACATCTGAGGCTCCATCTATGTGTGAAAAAACTGATCCTTTTTGGGCACATGTTACCTTAAGAAAAGAGGGCAAGAAAATATATATATATATATATACTTGCCTTTATTGTGCATCAAGTTATGGAGGAGGTGGGATAAACAGAATGAAGCAACATCTTGCTGGTATGAGTGGTCAAGTAGCTTCTTGTAAGAAAGTTTTCATGATGTACGTCACAGGATGGTAAAGTCTTTGAAAGGTGAGAGAAAAAGGAAGGTTGATGATAGAAAAAAACAAGAACAAGAATAAGTAGACATTAGGGACCTTGAAATTAATAATCCAATTGCTCCTACTCTAATTAAGACAGTCCCTAAGAGAAGTGCCAATAAGAGGCAAGCTTCTATTACTTCAATTGAGAATTATTTTGCCCTTAAGATAAATCTTGGTTCCTAACCTGGCATCAAGAGTGTGTTTGCAACAAAAAAAAGCACAGTGCAATGCAAAAATGATTGTTGTTGAATAAGCTATCATTAATTGCATTCCATTTAATGTATTGGATTGCCGTTTATTTAAAAAGCTATAGATGTTATTGCTTTAATTGGGCTGAGGTTCAAAGCTCCTAATGCTTATGAGTTTAGAATCAATTTCTTGATAGATTGGAGAAAAGAATGTCAATTATTTTTTGAGTCATTAAGCTAAATGGAAAAATACTAAATGTACACTCATGGGGAATGGTTGGACAGATGTGAGGCAGCAAACTTTAATTAATTCTCAGTCTATTCTATACATGGAATGGTTTTTGTGAAATCTATTAATACTTTAGATTTAGTAAAAGATGATAGGACGTTGTTCTTGTTGTTCTATGACATGATTGAATGGGTTGTTCCCAAGAACATTGTTTACTTGGTGACTAATAATGTTGCAAATTATGTAGCATGTGGCAAGTTGATTAAGAAAAAATATAAAAATATTTATTGGTCACCTTGTGCTGTTCATTGTTTGAACCTTACTTTAAAAGCTATAGCAAGCTTAGACAATGTGTCAGTACTTGCAACTAAGGCATCAAAAATAACTGTTTGTGTTTATAATCATATGATCTTCTTGTCATGGCTTAGGAAAAGACTTAGTTGGAAAGAAATTGTGTGTTCTGGTGTAACAAGATTTGCTACTACCTTTATCACATTGTATAGCATTTATATGCATAAGCATGACTTGCAAGCTTTAGCAACTAATAAGCACTTTATGGATCACAAATTTTCAAAAACTAAAGCTAGAATAATTATTATTCCCATCATATTAGATAATGGCTTTTAGGGTAATTACTTAGAAATTGTGAAGGTTGTGTCTCCTCTTATAAAGTTGTTGAGAATTGTGGATTCATATGAGAAGCCTTCTTTGCTTTATGTTTATAAATGCATACAGAGAGGGAAAAAAAGCAATCAAGACAATATTCAATAATAAGAAATATCATTACAAGCTTTACACAAACATTATTCAAGCTTGATGGGATAAGTACTTTAAGACAAATCTTCATGCAGCAACATATTTATTGAATCCTGCATTACTGTATGATGAGAACTTTGTTCACAAGAGAAGATTAATGGATGTAATGCTTAACGTGTTTGAGTCAAATGAAAGTGAAGAAATTGATTATATTGTGAAAATGAAGTAATTGAGTTTGTATCATGATCATAAAGAATCTTTTGACAAAACTTCATATCAAAGGGCAACCCAAAAATTAGATCCTTATGATTATTCATATTTATTATTTAACATGTCTATGGTCATTCTAGTTATGATATGATATTAACATCTAACTAAGTGTCTTTCATTTGCAAATGAATGGTGGTCATTCTATAGAGGTTTTTTTCCAGAATTGCAAACTCTTATAATGCGTATTCTTAACTAAACTTCTTCTTCTCCTAGCTGTGAAAGAAATTAGAGTTTTTTTGAACGCATCCATACTAAAAGAAAAAATAGATTACAACATCAAAGATCGTATGATTTAGTTTTTTACAAATTATAATCTGCCATTGAAGCATAGGTAAGAATTAGAGTTCTTGATGGCAATACTTTTATAGTTTTATAATTGAATATGAATTTTATTATTGGTTAGCATATTTGATTACTTTATTTTTTTCAAAGAGTTAATTGAGAAAAATAAAAGTTATAATCCCATTGATTATGAATCAATTGACAAAGTTGACTTTTGGGTGGATGAAGAAGAAGAAGAGACAGCTCTTGAATTTGATTCTCAAGATGTTGCAAATATTGAAAGTGCCATTCACAATAAAACTATAATTGCTCTATCAACCCTTAAGAGAGATTATGAAGGTTTATTAAATCTACTATTATGTATAAGTATATAAATTTCTTGAAATGCCATTCATTAGTATTAATTTTGTTTGTTATAAGTGATGAATATATGAATGTTCTAGAGCCCCCATTTTTGCCTGATGTTGCTAGTGATTTTGATTTTTCTCATTTAACTCCTAATGTCTCAATGCCTAGAGATTTAAATGAAGTTAATGATGACTTTAATATTAGTGAATATTAAAGTTAGACTTTTTAATGATTAAAGGATTGTAATTGTAAAGATAGATATTTAAAGTATTTTATTTTATTATTGATAGACTTTTGAGTGGTTGGATTTGGTTGAATGTTTTTAAAATCAATGTCTTTTTATTTAAATTATATTATTTTAAGCATGACTGGTTTGCCACCAGTTCAACCCCCGATTGAACCATTAACCTGTGACCCAGTGTCATGACCAGTTCAATGACCTGTCTGATTTTATATACCTTGCTTTTAACCTTTACCAACAATGTCCGTAGCGATTTTTCAAAATTCCTGTTATACTTACTAGAGAGGGTGATATAACCACAAAATAATATTATTACAACATGCATGACAATTTCTGAACTGCTACAACCAAAATGCTATAAACAATGACCTAAAATTTGTATAATGAATTTGAAATATTTTAGTAGGAGGGCTATAGCAATTTCAAAAATTTTTAATAAATTTTAAAATATTTAATTTTGTGCCGACATTAGTAGTGGTTGCCAAACTACTACAATGTCTAAAAATTTGAATTTTTAATGGTATTATTTGTAGCTTACCTCAACTTAATGTTTGCAAGCATTAAGACCTTAGATTTTCAGCTCAAACACCTCAAAATGTTGCCACCCTTCACGACCTTTTATTCCCTCACAAAAACCTAACCTTTTGGTCTATTTTTTGCTACTTAAACAAGCTACTGCGTGCATGTCCGACACTGGTCATGCACGTTGAAACAATGTTTAGTGGTAGACATGCTCACTTGTTTGATTAGTCAACTTTGCCTTATGTCTAGTGTTAGATATACATTGTACTAATTGTGTCCAACGATGGATATTAATTAATATAGGCAAAAAATGTCCTCTTTGTCATTGTTTGCGGCCAAGTGCTCCCCTCTTCCCTTTTGTCCACAACCAGACGTGCTAAGGTGGCCTCATTCTATCCTACCTTAATGTTATCCCAATAGAAAATGCAGTCCCTTTTAATTCATAATTATTCATATATTAAAAGTTCAAGATGTTACATCAACAACGTTAAAAGTTTCTATATTCTTGAAATTTTAAGGGGTGTTGTCTACTAGAATTTATTCTTTTAGTATATATTATATGATCTTGGTCTTAGTTAACAGGGTGGCTTCATTAAGTGTGTGGACCGAAGGGATATTGCAAGAAGCTTTTGATTTAAGGGCCATTCAAGAGATATTGCTAGTGTATCTTTGGTGTGCTTTATGTCCTCCATTTCAGTTGAACCATTGTATGGAAGATGCTAGTTATTGCCCCCTTTAAAGTCAATTCCTACAACATATCTCTTTGTAATGGGTTTTTATCTACAATTTTACTTATATCACTAGAAATTGATTGTTGTATCATTTTATTTCTCAATCTAGTGCATGCTATGGTTTGATATTTTGTTTAGGTGGCATTGGTTGTCATATTCAATGCAGTAGAGGAACCAACCTCAAAAGCTTAGGGGCCAACTTTTTACAAATTAATTGTTATGTATAGTTAATAGAATTTTTAAATATTTATTATAACTAGGAATAATATAAAAATTACAAAATATTAGATGATAAATTACGTATAATTACATATAATGTTAAAAAATTTAAAAATATAAAAATTGGAATCCCATATGGTATATTGGTTTCAAAAAAAATATCAAAAATATATCAAAAAAATATTTTACTCCAAAAAGACCTAAATTAATTCGTTCAATAGCTTGCAGGCACTTCTTTGGTGGCATAGCTCCAACCAAAAATTTTAATCGCTACTACATACCAAAGCTTGAACTCAAGACATCTAATTAAAGGGATCAATCCTTAGCCAATTGATATGAGCTTTCAATGAACTAGTATGGTGCCTCATGCAATATACGGTGTATTTTTGTAACCTAAACTAAAATTATTTTTGAATATTAATTAATACAATGAAAAAAGTTTACATAAAATAAATTACAATATTAACTAATTAGATAAGTGTAAAATTATAGAAACGAAGACTAAACAATTCACCATGGGTCCTCAAATGTCTAAAGCCATGGTGGCTCCTTCTCCACCTTTCACTTCTTTTTTTTGACTCATCAACTAATTTTCTTCACTTTGTTTTGTTTTCACCCTTGCAGGGAAGCTACCATAGTTGATCATGTCCAACATTCCACATTTGTTGAGATATCTTCTTTCTAAATCACAATATAATTTACTATTTTTATTGTACTGATATTGTGATTTTGTATTTTTTTTATCTTTTGTAGGTCTATCTAATAATTAGATAATTTGTAATATTTTTCTCACGTATAATCCATGCAAAATTAATATCATAAGGTAAGTATAAAAATTGTATGGTTCCATCTTTTTTATTAAATCATGTGAGGGTATATAAAATTTTCAAGTATTATAATTTTTATGATTTATAAATATCAACAAATAAACATATTAATGTATCTTGAAAACTTTATTTTCAACTCAAACATCAATATTTTCAAATATTTTAGTTGAGATATTACAATATCAAATATCGTCAAGATCAAAATAGAAATTTGATGGTTGAATCATTATCTTTAAATACAAATTATGTATAAATTTAAAATTTGGTTAATTCATTTGACGTTTATAATTCAAATAAAAATTAAAATTAAATATAGATCATTAAAATATTATTTCAAATTAAGAAATTTGGATCACTACGAGTATATTATTATGACAAAAATTACAATGAGATGCTCAAGAGCCAAGACATATGAGGAGTAGAAGAAAAATTACTTTGATTTGATTTGAAGAACTATGGCAATGTATATCCCCTTCATCCAATTTTAATATACATGAAGACTTGTAAAATGATTAACAAATCATTATACAATTTATAATAAATATTTCAAAAACTAATAAATTAAATTCTATGAAACCATAACTTTGCGAAAATAAAGCATAGTAAGTTTTTTCAGTTTTATTGCTTTTGAAAGAGAGACTTAGAAAGATGGAGGTAAATTCAATAAAAAATTACAAAATGCTAGATTATATGCAAGTAACTAGTATCTACCATGAATATGAGATCTATCAGAAATTGAATTATTCTTTCAATATCTACAAGCACATAACAACCTCATCGCGCCATTAGTTGAGAATACAAAATCATCACGGAAGAAGACACAAGGGGTGAAAGGGCATCAGATGAAGGAAGGAGCTGGAGAGAATGAGAGTTTTGTGATTTTGCTAGTCTTGATGAGGGAATGGAGTGGTTGAATGATATAAAGATTGAAAAAAAATCTTGTGTGCTTTGTAATTGCTCAATGTGATTGCGTGTTTTGTAATTGCTCAATGTGATTGCGTGTTTTAAAACTAAAAAAAGGAAAAGATTATAGGAAGTTACGATGATAGGAGAGTGGGAGAGATAATGGGAGAGAAGTGAGGGAAAATATGTAATGTCCGCCTTGACGTTACTAAGACAACACTCTTATATGTCGTTTTGATAACCATGATTAGATAAAATTCCAAATAAAAGTTATCAAAACCTAAAGGTTTAAAGATAATTAGTTAAAATAATGGGATCCTAAGAAAACCCCATTTTAAAATATTGTTTGAACTCAAACTATAATTAAAAATCAATTAAGAACAAATATGGAAGCATGGAAATCAATCGCTTTAAAAAAGGTTGAAACAAGCCATTTTTCAAAATTTGGCCTGTCCACCACAACATAGACCACACTTGCCAAGACAGATGGCATAGAGAGACAAGCCCCTCAAAGGCCACTTGTACTGAGGTGCAACTACCAAGCGCCGCGGTGCGTACCTACTGTCATGATAGCAGATTGCTGTCATGATAGCTTTTTAAACTTTTGAAGAGTGCCATTTTGCCATTCGACATCCATTATGAGAGGTTCAAGGGTCCATAAGAAGCTCTTTGAGCCCTCTAACTGATGGCAATAGTCTCACACCCAAAAATCATCTATTTAAAAGATGGACACCTGAACTCAAAATGGTTCGTTTTTACCTCAAAACATATACAAAGATGTCTAACTTACAATGTCAAATGCTATTAGCCCCAGAGACACTTTGACTACCTCAAATGGACCACACACAACATGATAATTCAATCATAACACACAATTAAGCATACACACTCAAAATGACCACCAAAATCCCAATTCATAATAACATAAAGGGGTGAATAAAATCTAACACATATATCAACTTGGTTATTTTGGTACATAAATCACTTCAATTATATCACTCGTAATTGTAACTTAGCTAAGCACACACACTTAATCCACCACATCAACCTTGGACCAAGATGCACATATTTATCATAATTTCATATAAGTGACAACAAAAAATAATGTCATGTTCCTAAGTTGGCATTATATAATGGCAATATTCATTACAAACTCAAAAGAGAAAAGGGAAGAGCTATACTATAACGCTCTTCACTCTTCAATTGCCCTTTCCTTCCCCTTGCCCTTATCAGAGCTCTCACATATAAAATATAGCTACAGGGTGAGATAAACATATCAGTAACAGAATAATTCACTATTATTAATTAACATACACAACCATTAGGGAGTAAAGCTATTAAAACACCAAAACATACTTTTACAGATTATAACATTCTTTTTTTCATCAACGTAAATCATTTATCACTAGCATGATCATTCTACCATCCGAGCCTCCATATCACCCTGATTGAAACTATAGACTCTTAAACCAAGTATACATCTACAATGGTCTGAGCTCACCTTCGGTGGTAGAATCACCCGGCCAAAGGCATCTTATCTCACTTTTAGACTATGGTCTCCCCTTATCGCACACAAATCAGGGTGTCGTTACTCTAACACCGCATTATTGATGCTAAGGAGTGTCACTCTCTAATGTCGTATCCTGCATGGATATTAAGGAGAAAATCTCTAACACCATGCCTCACTGGATACTAAGGAGATATATGCTATATAGACTTCCACCACTCCTTCCTACAAATGAACACCCACCCCCTAACATGATCATGCTCATCTTCATCGTATATAAAACATATACATTTTAAATTTTCTCAATCAGGTCATATATAAGACTTTCATCATTCTCATCATTCACATATAATTTTTCATGCACAAAACTACAATTTGTAATATGTAAAGTTATCAAATCTCAAGTTCATATCAACATATCTACTCACAAATGGTTAGACAATATAATCAATTAGTGTAAATTATTCCATTACCTTAACCCTTTGTGACACAAAAAGGTTACCGTGGCACAACGTTAGCTTCACATGTTCTATATGCGCGAAGTAGCTCAAGCAACACTCAATCTACACAATCAAGTGACAATTATCAATTATCACTTCGAAGAAACCCCAAATTTTCTAGGTTCTAAGTATTTATAACACTCAAATTTCTTTTCTAACAACACATAAATACGTTAACTATTCTATTAAACATCTCAACATACTAAAATCACATTGTCTTAAAACCTTCAAATTATACCTAGGGTTTGTCCAAACCCTCAAGAAAAATTTTCAATCACCATAAAACTCATAAACTTAAGGTTAGAGGCTTGATTTAACTCTCCAAGACCTTAAATAAATCAATGGGTTTAGTCTAAACCTAAGGGAATCGAGATCAAGGCCCACACTACCATTTAAGTCAGAAATTTTGCATAAATGGAAAAAGAGAAGGAATGTGAAAGTTACTTAATGGTGATTCAAGCTCCAAATGGTCTTAACATGGCCTAGCTATCATGCCCTAGCAGAAAACACTCTATTCTCTATCGTTCTCTCATTATCTCTTTTTCTTTCTTTTATTTTCAATCTGTTTTATGTCTAATAAGTGCTGATTTTGTGCGTACACCGCAGCACATTAACACATTCGCCTCGACACATGACACAGAAAGCCACACCAAAATTTAAATTCTCTTCCGTGCTATGGCCTGCTCAAACAATGACCTAATCCTCTTCTAAGGCTGTTTAAAAATCCAAAAACCATATTAATTTCTCATAAACCTTATTAATCAATAATTATCCAAATTGACCAAATTACCCTTGGAAATACTAAAAATTTCTAATTAGAAAACTTAGGATGTTACAATAGGAATTAAAATAACTCATTTTAATTTTAAATATAATAATTTTTTGATATTTAAAAATACTTGATAGAAAATCCAATGTGCATGCTAAAATTGTATATTTTGGTTTGGGCGGTGGAGAAGTTGGGAAGTTATGATAATGAATAAGATGGAGTGAAAATTTAGGGATAAAGGAAAGTGATTTCTACAACTTAAAGATAATATTGTTATTATCTATAAATTTTTTTGTGGTATTCTGTAAAAAAAATTATTCCAAAAATTAATGTTGACATGCATAACCTATAATCACAACATTTTAAAAAATGCATATATGTCAAGTCTAGAAGGTGGCCTATAATTCTGCTTTTCTATATAGATATATAGATTTGCTTAATTTTAAATATTATTATATTATTCATCATAATAAATAATAGGGGCTTTAGCATATTTAGCCAATATTATGTAGCCAAATAAAACCAATAACTCACTATTTCCTAAATTAAGAGAATGGCCGATCTGCTAATGTTCCTCAGAACCAAAAGACGAAAGAACCCTTAAAGACTACAATACCCTAATTGCCTTTCTCAAACCGAAAACTTGAAGACCAGGAGACAGCATTTTGCTTGCACCACACGAAGACCTGGAGGCAGTGCTATGTGTTTAGACTGTGGGTGAAGAAATTGACAGCAGACAACGAAATAGCTACTGCCAGTAGACAAATGAAGTTAGAGATTTAGCAAGGACACCACACAAATGCTAGGTAAGGCAGACTGAAGCTCTACATTCATCTGGGAAAACACACGAATGCGAGGCAAGGTGAAGCGAGGCAGACTTGCTGCTACAAATTCAGTGTCAAAAATCAAAAATGCTACTAAGGTAAGGAATAACTACTGCTACAGCTTCAGGGTGAGGAAGTCCAGTGACACTGTGTTACTCAAGCCAGAGTTCAAACAAGAATTTTGCAGATATTCTGTCAATGGCGCAAAAGAGGAAAAATCATCCTACTTCACCAGGTATTTTCGCAGAATCCTTGATGTAGAGCTGTATATCAAATGCTTAGACCTCTTGATTTTTTGTTATTCAGAGCTGAAAACACCCTACTCTGTATCGAAGTAACGGTTATTCAAATTCCATTTTCCATCATAAGAAATTATGACATTAAGCATCCCCATATCTACAAGATGACATAGTACTGGTAAGTTCTCACTGATATTACTTATCAATGAGATACTATAGTATATCAATGATATACTAACGTTGATTAAAAACACGAAAAAGCCATCAATGAGATACTATAGTATATCAATCATATACTAACGTTAATTAGAAACACAAAAACGTCATACTCCTTCAACCAAATCAGATCAAACTAGGTTCGAAAAAAATTACAAACACCTTAACTGATCATAGAAAATCAAATACCTGAAATAAAAAATAAAAAATCATGAACAGTGAGAAAATAATATGTTTTGTGTTCGAAATTCAAGCAAATTGCATGATCAATACAACAACAACAACAACAACAAGCCTTTATCCCACTAGGTGGGGTCGGCTACATGGATTGCAAGACGCCATTGTGCTCTATCATTTATCAAGCTTTTAGGAATATTATTAATTAAGAGATCACGTTCAACAACTTCCAAGAGTGTTCTCTTAGGCCTTCCTCTACCTCTCTTAATCCATGACAACAAATTGCATGATCAATGACAACAAAAAATAGATTAGGAATAAATGATTTACTGATTCAATGGATATATTACCTAAATATATGAAGATGATGGAAATTCGATTATGGATTATTTTCTTCAACCTCCAGAAAAATGAATACAAGAAAATTTCTATTCGATAATGCAGTTTCCTGTTCAATGTGATGACACTATCTGGGAAAAACAGAGAAGATAAATAGACAGAGGCAAGCACTGTACGATAAGACATGTTCTACGATCCCTGATGAAGATGGTAAAAATAACCATCTGGATGAAGAAATAAAATCAAAGAAAATTAGATAAAAATAACATCAGTTATTAAAAATAATAGAACAGATTTGAGGACAAAGGAGTAAAAACACATCTAATTTATTTTTGAATGGGCCATCTTCCAAAATATTCAAAAACTTCTTCCATAATTTATGAAATTTGTATTTTTTGAGGCCATTGAGTAATTTTCTCTAAATTAATATATTATTTATGATTCTTATTTCCATCTTGTCATGATCTACTAGTTTTTAAAATTAAATGTTTAATAATAGGAATAAAATTATGGGGAGTTATAATGCAAATAGAGTGGGAGAGATAATGAGAGAGGAATGAGGAAAAAAATTAATTAAAACAAATCAGTTTTTAAAATAAAAAATTAAAATTATAAAAATAAGTTAATAGAATTAAATAAAGTTGAGGTAGCAATTTGCATTTGCAGCATTAAAAAAAAAACATGTGTCAAGTTTAGAAGGCGGCTTGTGATTTTACCTTTTTATACATATAGATTGATATTAAAAAAATATACAACAAATAAAATAATAAAAATTAAATTTCACACCCCAAGGTCTTGCTCACACCCCAATGTCAACTTTATTACTGGCCCTATCTCTTCTCTCTCAACATCTCACCTTCATTTGCATCTCCCTCCCTCCTTGGTATCTCCCTCCCTCCTTGTGTGTGTGTTACTACTATCACTTCTGCCTACAATGTATTTCTGCCACTGATTCAAAATCTCTATATACTATCATGTGAAATTTTTTGTTGGTGCCTCATGTGAGACGGTGTCTCATACTATTTTTCTTTTTGTTTTTTTTTCTTGGGGAAGATGCCAGTTCGAACTCGTGTGCTGCAGTTTAGAACACTCAAGTAAACCACAAAGACACGGAGTAACTGGCACTATTTTTCTATATACTATCATTTTTCACATAATATAATTGACTACTTTTACCAAAAAGTTAACTAATTGCATAAAGTCGGTAAGTTGTGGCTTTCTTTCATTAATTCTTTCTTTTTTTTGAAAAAAAAAAAACATCATCTAATTAGTACCGATATTTATGTTTCCTTATAGAAGAAATAATATTGTTCCCTCTAGTCAACTGATTGATTGATCATATAAGCATTTTATAATTCTGATGAAGAATTAAATAGCATAGAAGAATACTGTAACTGTCAAGTAATATGAGAAGCATAAATCCCACTTTTTATTGTTATAATGAAATTTACTTCGACTTCTTCTTTATTAATTTGTTCCATCGATATCGATGAATATATATTATTTTTATATTAAACCAATGCACCGATGAAGAGTACATTCTATTTCTAATATAAACATATAAAAATAAAAAATATTAAATTATAATTTCATTGATTGTAGTAAGAAAAATGACTCTTGATTTATGCAAGAATTAAATCTATCCGCATTTTAAAAAGAAAAATGATGTTCGGTTAGTTTTAGAAAAATTTAAAGGAAGTCCAAGCTGTTTAATTAAGAAAAAAAACTTGGTGAAGAATGATATATGTGAGTCATGCGCCATATATGTAATATCATTTTTCATTCAGTTAGCGTTATAATAGTTTTCATGATCATGGAATGATCAACATACTTTTTACTTGATTAAAAGTTATAAATTCCATTTATCTTTAAATTATATTAACAATGTAAAATGACAAAATTGTTTTGAAAAAATATATTTATTTCTTTTATTAGAGATATGGGAGGAAATTAAACTTATACAATGAAAATGCACAAACAAACCAGCTAAAATGGCATACATGTTGGCACCAGTAGCTAAAAATATAATCTAAGTCATGCTCAAGGACACTGTCTTTAAGAGCTATTCCGTCACACCAGGTTGATCGCGCGGTAGCTCCCCATGATTAAACAGACTCTTTCTATTAAAAGTAAGGACACAGAATAATAGAGACTAGCATAATACTTACTCAACACAACGCATAGAAGAGAAGCTTCAGAACTCCAAAGCTAAGCTCTAAATACACTACATTCCCCAGGCTATATATAGGCATAGTCTAGATGAAACCTAAAGCATGATTTAATTGAGAGTTTCATAAACATAATGACACATTGTTGTAATGAAGATAATTGATTCCAGCGTTTTGAACATTTGTCACTTGAAGACAATTGCAAAACCGGTTTCAAGCTTTAATTGAAAATAATGTCTAGTTAAAGTACATTAACAAATCCAAGGATAATGAATTTAGACTTGAAATGTGCAAAAGCAAAGTTCTGGGAAAAAGCATTTACAAAAATTAATTTGATAACCTTTGCAAAATAAAGTTGATAAAAGAACCTAATACTTCTTTGACTTGCAAGCCCATTGCTCTTCTAAGTCCATTTATTGGCCCATTTTCATTCCTTAGGTATATACACCAGGAGCTCTCCTCATGTGAGCAATATGAGATTTCTTTTGACACACACACAATTACTACAACAATACATTCTTCTTCCAAAACCAGACGAATTTTGGTGATAAAGAACCATTTGAAGACAGTGCCCCATCTGTGGATTAATTCTAAGTCATGAGCATTAACCAGCTTCTTTGTAATGTAAACCACAACCATAAGTCCATTAAAAATGAAAAAAAAAATGTTGAGAGTGGGATTTTTACCCGCATGCTTTCAAACCAGAACTTTAATTTAGTGCCTTAAGACCAACTCAACCTTATATTTTTATATCGAAGATACATTATTGCAGTAACAATTATTTGAAACAAAAAAAAAAAAAGATGACACAAGAGATAATAATTAGGATGAGAATCAAGAGTTTAGTAATAGTGAATATGATTTGTTGTATGAACAATATATCATTCAAAATACTTAAACTTGTCCCTGAAAAAAATTGGATTCGGCCAATACCAGAGTACCACTTACCAATTTAATTGTTTAAAATAATTGGAAATAATTTTGTATTATAATATATAACTTACTCTTACCATACTTTTGCCAACACTTAAATCAATCAAACTTTTTATCATTGTTGTTAATTAATTACATAAAGTTTGTAAGTTAATGCTTTCTTTTATTCCTTCATTCGTTCTTTTTTTAAAATGTCAGCTAATTAGCTAGTAGCAATGTTTGTTTCCTTATAGCAGAAATAATATTATCCTTTGTAGTGTACAAATTAATTGTTCATTGGCTACATCTTAGCATTTTATAGTTCTGACGAAGAGTCAAGTGGCATAGAATGTTGCAAGTTCCAAGTAATATGAAACGCAAGAATCCCCCATTTTATCTTTTATTTTTAAAATAGTAGAGTTTCCTACAACTTTAATCTTTTTATTAATTTATGTCAGTGATCTATATATATATATATATATATAGATATATATTATTGTTTGACCTAAAATGCTCCAGATGTAAGCAAACCCGTGTTAAGTTTGAGATTTGGATCATTCCTATCAGAATGGACCCACAATAAACATGGATAAAGCACGTAGTTTGGCTAATGTGGGTAAGATTAGGTGGAACGCTGCACTGCGGCTAGAATTACTAGATTTCATATAAAAAAAATGGAAATTATTTTATCTTTGATTATAATAATAATAATAAAATTGTAATTAATTAGCTATTTTAAAATTTTATGATATTTTTTATTTTTACTTTATAAAAATGGTTTATTATTTAATTATTTTAAAAGTTTATTATATTTTTGCATATTCTGTTTTTTCAAAGCGTTTCCTCTAATGAATTATTTTCAAAACTACTCAAAGTAACTTCTTAAAATAATAAAAAAATATATAATTTTATTTTAAATTCTAATTATTTTCAATTGATCATGAGGGAGGAGTTTGGTTATTCAAGGAGAGCTGGAACATGGCAAGGGAAGGATTGAGGGTTAAAAGCAATATTTTCATAACCAAACCAAATATTAAATCAAAAATGTCAGTGGTTCACGATTTATATGGTTCAACTGGGTTAGACCAATGATCAAACTGATAATGTAATAATTAAATTAAAAAATTATATATGTATATAATAATGTAAATATAAGAAATCAATATGAAATTACTATTTAACTTAAAAATAAAACTAAATATTTTAAGTTTATCATGACTTAAAAAGCCACATGATACAATATAATAACAAATGATTAAAACAATTGATCATTTTCTAAAAAAAATTGATAAAAAACTTTTAAATTTTTTTTTGAATAGTCTAGTTTTTGAAAACAGATTTCAATTCTCAACTTGATCTGAATTTCTGATTTGATCATCAGTCCAAAACAGCTCAACCTGGCTCAACCTTCAAAATGGTTTTTACATGCTGATTAAGCCAAAATTTCAGATTGGTTGATGGTTAGCCGATCAAACCATTCAGTTTGGTTCAATTTTTTAATCGTTGGTAAAGAAGGAAAGTGGGAGAGGAAGTGGGGCAGGAATTAATTACTAGCTCAAGTGGTGATATTGGACAAGAGATGGATGGGCTATAGAGAATGGAGTCGGAGAATTGATTGACGATATTGGAACTAGAGAGGTAAGCTTAGAGCTCAGTGATGGAAGAGGTAATGGGGTCATAGGTGACACCGGACCGTTGTTGTCAAGAGGGAGGTGTTTGGTTATTCAAGGAGAGCTAGAACATGGCAAGAGAAGGATTGAGGGAAAGAGGAAAAATGGAGAGGAAGTGAAGCAGGAATTCAATTCTCTCTCAGTCTACCCTAGGAACCCAGTTCCATCACTTCCCTAGAGAACCCAATTCAAGTAAACTGGACACATAACTTTAGGGGAAAATGTATTTAGATCATGAACATTATTGACCAAATTTTTGTCTAATTTGATGGGGTACCAAGCATTTTGTTCTCGGATCATTAAACCAAAGACTTCGTTAATGTTTAAAGCCTCCTTGCATCTTTCCGTCTAGGCAACCACCAACCTGTGTCAAAGGTAGAAATTGATTCGCCCGTACCTACTTAACTCTGACTTTTATTAAATTCATTTGTAAATATGATTGGTTTAAAAAAAAAAAAAACAGCTTAACCTCAAATTCCCCTTTTCCATAGTTTTAAATGTCCCTTGTCTCACAATGCAAATATACAGTAAATGGGAGAATAAAAGCTTGGTTTAAATTTATATGTCTGTTCTCCTCTTTTCCTCTTCAATCCTTGCCTGATGAGATTTTAGTTTATTGAATTGGTACAATGTTATTGAATGGACCAAAGAGGAAGCGGTACCCCAGGTTTATTTACTAGGTTGTCCTTATTGGTATCATGGTATGTATGCACAAAAAATATCATCCCCAATATTTATTATGTTTAATTTTTATTTAACGTCTAAAATTTATATTATTTTTAAAATGAAAACATGATCATTTTTTTTATTTTTAAGATCATTTTTATTTTCTTTTTCATTGTATCCCTTTATATTGGTTCAACCAATTTTTTACATTGACAAATGTTAAACATAAATGAAAAAGCAGGTAAAATTGGAATAAAAAAAAAAACTTGATGAACTCAACGTAAGAAAGAAATGTAAATCACATGCACCATTTTACACCTGTCATTAATTTTGCAACCGCAAGAAAAGATTGGGGCATCTATTTATATATATATATATATATATATATATATACCTATAAAAGTAGAACCGCAATTTGACTTTTAAATTTGACACATGTCCTTCTTTTTTAAAATGCTGCAAATACAAAATGTCATCTCAGCTTTATTTAATTCTATTAAATTATAATTTTAAATTTTCATTTTAAAAATTAATTTATTTTCATTAAGTTTTTTTTTTCATTGCTTTTTCATTATCTCTCACACTTTCTTAGCATTGTAACTTTCCATTATCTTATTCCCATTGTTAAACATTTAATTCTAAAATTCAAGAGATCATGGCAAGAAAAAAATAAAATAATAAATAAGATATTATTCATTATGATAAATAATATAATAACATTTTAAATTAAGTAAATCTATATATCTATTTACAAAAGTAGAACTACAAGATGCCTTTTAAGCTCGATATGTATGTATTTTTTAAAATGCTGTAATTATAAGCTATCCATGTCAGCATCAATTTTTAAAGATAATTTTTTTACAAAGAATTACAATATTATTTTTAAGCTGTCAGAAACCATTTTCTTTTATTCTTAAATTTTCTCTTCCATGACCTCATCCATTATCAAACTTCTCAACTTTCTCATCATAAAAAATATACAATTTCATTGTACACATTAGATTTTTTTTTTTTTTCAAATCTTCAAGCCTGATAGACCAACATGAACTTGAAAAATTTAAGGCTAAGCTCAAAAAAATATTAATTTTTTATTATTCAGGCCTATTCGGATGGTCTGAATAGGCCCAAGAAAATTCATCCCAATCCCAATCCGGTTCTGGTTTAGCCTGAATACTCGAATAAAAAAAATTTTAAAAAAATATGTAAAATCTAATAAATATGAATTAATTCTTTAAATTTTATGTCATTTTATACTAAAATACCTTATATTTGAGTGTATTACTATAGTTATTTTTAGAAAAAATTAAAAATATTTATATTTTCATATTTTTACTATTTTTAATAAATCAAATATCTTAAAAAAATATTAAAATATATTTTAATGTTGATTTTTATATTTTAAGACCCAAGTTTTTTTAAAAAAAGTTGGGTCCTATACATCATTTGCTTATCCAAAAAAATATATTTTATATTTTTTATAAAATAAGATAATTAATTTTAAACAAAAAATTATTTTAAAAATAAAATTCGGGCATGTACGAATTCTTGGCACTACCACTAGATAAATAATATTAAATAAAATAATATTTTTAAATAATTATTTAGGTATCGTCTATGCTAGACTTGATTAAAAATTAAGAATAAATTAGAGTAAATATCACTTGTATATAGTGATTAAACAATATAAAAAGTTAAAGAAAAAAATTTTAAAAATAGTATTTTACTCATAATTAAATGATTTTGTTTTATATAATATAATGATGACTATTTTTCTCATATTCTTAAAAATAAAAAGTGCAATTTATCTAAAAGTTATCAAAAAGTTTTGAACTAATTAAGGCAATAATTTTAAGTTAGTGGCCTACCTGTAATTGAATTGAGATCAACTTGATTATAATTAAAATAATATAATTTAATTAAAATATATAAAATATTTATATATGATCATGATAAGAGCAATATTTAAACAACTAAGACATTAAATTATAAGTAAAAGAAATATTCATGAATAAATTATACATAAGACAATAAGATAGTAACAAAGTTACTTAAGTACAAAGTTGATAAATTATTATTTTTTATTTTAAATTTAAAATAATATTTTATGGTTAACAAAATTATTTAAAAATTAAAATTGATTCAAAAATAAAGAGAAAAATATTTTTAAAAAGCTCCCACTATTCAAGCCAGTCCAAATAAGCCCAAAGCCTGAAGGTGTTAGGACTGGGTTTGGCTATATATGTTTTTTTAAAAAAAATAGGATATTTTAAATCAGATTCGAATAAACCTAACCCGAATTAAGCTCAACCCGAATAAGTACAGCCTGTTAGAATTACCGACTTTACTAAGGCTTATGATTGTTGCGAGAGAGGGCAAGTGTTGATATATATCTAAGTTAGGTTTTGGAATTGAGGCAATGTAGAGAAGACAAGATGTCGAGATTGAAAGAGGGAGAGTAATTTTTCTTGAAAACAATTTGAGTTAGGTTGTCAAGTGTACGCATGAAAGAATTTTTTTTTTCAATTTAATTTCTAACAACAATATGAGAGATGAATTTTTCTAATTTTTGATTGGACTTACATTTGGATGCCACAAGTACACAATGGCGAGACCCACTAACTTAAATCAATGTTTGTCTGTAGTGTTATGTTTGGTTAGATTTTTAACGTTTTAAGGGAAAAATAAACTAAAATTAAATTCAAGACAATAGATGTCTCTTAAATGTTAGGTTTTTTTTCAGCATTTAAGGAGAAAAATAATTTAAAATTTAGGACACCAAGTGTCCTTTAATGAATACTTCAAAAATAAAAGTGACTATATTAATTTTTGAATGGACACCCACTTGGATGCCATGTGAAGTGTCACATGTACATTTTTGGTATAAAAAAAATTGGGTTAATGGGTGCACTAAATGTATGTAGAAACAAGTGCATTTTTAAAATCTTTGGGGGCATTTTTACACAAAATTGAGTTCATGACACCCATTGACCCTAAATCAATAGTTTAAAAGTAAAAATGACCCTTAATCCTGTCAATCCATAGAGATCATCCAACTCCATATCAAGGGTCAACTAGAACCCACATTTTCCATAACCCCTCCCCCGCCAACCTCTATAAACACATTAAACATGTTTTTTCAATGAAATAAATAACTTTGTTTGTTTGTTTATTCTATAATTGATTGCAATTTTATTTTTAGGCTAGATTAATTTTGTTTAGTGACAATATGGATCACATTAAGCCAAAGAGTGAGGGATATGAGGGAGAAATGATCATTCAATGAAAGCATGAGGCACAACAAAATCTAAAAGGAGAAGAGGGAAAGAGAGTTTTTTCCCCTTTTTGACCTGAATGCCATGTGTATGCCACATAAGAAGACTAATCAACCTGATTATACTTAATGGTCAAACTTAGCCAAGGTTAATGGGTAAAGGCAAGAATGACCCATTTTTTTAGCATTGAAGGGAAAGAATGTATCAAAGTTGAATTTAGGACAATGGTGTCCTTGATGGTATAGTTTAGGGGGGAAATGGGCTTTAACCCAAAAATATATCTCTCTCTAACTATACATCTACTCTAATATTGTGAGTTGTAGAAAGTATTCTTATCAAATGTTGCGTTTCTAAAAAAAAAAAAACCCATTTTGTAATAGTTGTTAAGCTATAATTGTAGCAGTTTTATTCACCACCAACAATGTTTGTAATGATTTTCAAAACCAGTACTATACTTACCATTAAAGCTGAGAAAATTGATCAAGCCCATCAGGCTACTCATTTAAACCACTAAAATGGTAAATTACCTGTTTAAACTCGCATATTTTATATATTTATATATATATACACACACACATACAAAAAATCATTTCACATGACTTGACTCCTTGTGGACTTAGGAAAAATTAAACTAGATATGTTGTGATTCACATGTGAGCCCATCTCTACTAACTTGAGGAAGGAAGGAAAAAAATATAACTTTAAATCTCCTAATTTATTCAAATAATCAGATTCATGATGCAAGCCTTTACTCTTCACTTTCTTCATTTTGCTTCTCTTATGCTAGCCCTCGTTGCCTTACAATTGCATTGCAACTTCACGAGTTGTCCTTACTTGAACAAGTCATCGCAAGTCGCTTGCACTTCTACTTCTACTCACTCTTCTTTTTAGTTGTCCTTGTCATTGACTCCAATCTAGAATGCTTGTTTGTCAGATGGAAACAAGACTTCCAAAGAAAGAAAAGGAGCATTGATGGTAGATTTGGATAGGAGACTTTGAATGACGATAACAAGACTTCAAATGACAAATTTGGAACTAAAGGAAGAGTGGCGGTAGTATCTCGAACGGATCTTGAACGACATCTTGGAATGCGTCTTTGAATGGCATAACAATGATAGGTTGAATAGTGAACGACAATGAGAATGACAATGCTAGAGGGCAAGCTCGGCAACACACACGATCTGGTTTGGCATAAGGTAAAGAGGGAGTTTTGAGAGAGAGTTGTGTTGTTGCGAATCTGAAGGTGGGAAATCCTATTGAGTTTCACATTGGTTGGAGACCTTATGTTGGTGCAATAAAACATTTTCAATTTGATAAAAAATTTTAAAAAAATAAGTAAAAGGGCTTGAAGCTTGAAAGGACAACCCTAAGCCTGCTATGTCAACGGTGGACTTCAAATATCAAGATCTTAAAGTATAGTCAAGCTTAAATAGAGTGGCCCTTTTAGGCCCAAACTTGTTAAGAGCTGGCCAGTTTTTTTAGCTCTATCTATCATAGCTAGTGATATGGTAGCAGTTCTAAGAATTGCTATCGCAAAAATCAAATTACCATAACATGCATGACGAATTCAAAACCGTTACAATCAAAGCTCTACAAATGATAACCTAAAATTTCAAAAATGAATTTGAAATATTTTGGTAGGAGGGAAGCCTAAATTTAAAAAATTTGGATTTCGCACCAGCGTTAGTGGTGACTGAAAATTACTACAATGTCTAAAAATTTGAATATTTGGCGGGGTTGTTTGCAGTTGTTTTCAATACACTAACATTTTTCATGTGATATTATTGACTACTTTGCGCCAAAAACTAATTAATTACAAAGTTTGTGAGTTAATGTTTTTTGTCATTGATTCTTTCTTTTTTAAAAAAACATATAATCTAATTGGTACCAATATTTATGTTTCCTTATAGCAGAATTGATCATTTCCTGCGTCTAAGCATTTTATAATTCTTCTTTTTCTTATTCATTTCATACAGTTTCTTTGATATCTTTACAGGTATGTCTCCCTTCTATGCTTTTTATTTATAAGCTTATTTTTACTAGTATTATTTTTATTATGGAATATTAATAACTATTTCATAGCTTCCCCTCCTAAAAAACAGAGAATTTGGATTTCATGAGTAACTCAGGGGAAATTGTTTTTATTTTTGAGAACTGATATTTTGTAAAATATGTTTTGAGAATAAAAATAATAAAAATAGATATTTTTTTCATTCTCTCTTATTCTCCAGAACAATAATCACAGGATACTTAAAAGTTATTTTTATTTTTCTGTTCTCCAAAACAATATGTTATTTTTTGTTCTCAAAACACTTTTTAAAAATATATTATTAAATAGATTTTTTTTCTCTTGTTCTAGAGAATTGAAAATTGTTCCCAAAACAAGTTTCCAAATAGGCTCTTAAGTTCACTCATTCAATAAGTGTTTCAATTATAGTCATTAGACTTCATCAATGTTTGAAAATGATCAAAAATACATTTTCCTCCAAAAATTCAAAATAATTGTCACAATTAAAACATTCCTCTCATATGATCTGCACCCCAAAGAATTTGAAATTTGATATTACCTTCATCCAAAATTATAAAATACTTTTAAAAAAAATTATACATATCAATAAAGTTCATTAAATACACTTTACATCACTACTTTTTTCAGACAAAAATAAAAAATTTTAAAGAGAGATAGAAAATAAATGGAGTAATATTATAAAAACATCATCAATGAAATCTTATTTTTATCAAAGTGTATTTTATAATTTGGAGTGAAGGGAGAACTTTTTGAATATTATATAACAAAATCTCTTATAGACATTTACTTAAATCAAATGGTTATTAATATGCCATATGAAACACTTATTAAACCAATAAATTTAGGTCACTCATTGGATCTAAATCCAAAAAAAAGTTAGGTGAGACATTAATCTGTTAAAAAAATTTACATCTTTTCACTTATACTCTCATTAAATATTTATATATAAATGTCTTAATATGAAATAACAATTAAAATTTGAATGCAGCATTTTTTGTAAAGAAAATAGAGTAATAAATAAAATAAGGGTATAATTAAAAAATATTATAAAATTATTTAATATTTTATATTTTAAATCAAATAAAACTTTTAAAAAATATTTTATACTGTAGTTCAAAGAGGTATATAGTATAGTCATAATTTAAGAATTCAAGCTTTATTTACTTTTACACGCACGGTGGGATATTTGGAGGAAAACTGTGAAAAATAGTAAAATCTTTTAAAATTTTTAACTGTTTTTTTCCTGATATTTTTTCTTCTTTATTTTTTTTTAATCCAAAAGTATGGTTATAGAACAAAGCTAATGCTGCCACGTATTTTATCCAAAAAAGAAGAACAAGGAGGTTACTGTTATATATATATATATATATTATTTAATATTTTTCTATCATTTTTATGCAGTTCGGTGCTTTAACGTGCACAAGTACTGTAAGTTATACCGAAAATTCATCCAGTACATAAATTATTGAGGCTTTTTACAAGAATAATTTTTCAGTCAAAAATTATTTTTTTGTTAAATAAAATTATTTTTTAGTAAAAAGTGAAATCGTTCACTTAATAAAAAGGTTTGATTTTTTTAATTGATAAGATATAATATTTTTTATTATACTTTCTCGCAGCCTGTTGAGTCAAAAATTGAATTGTTTCATCCACAAATATCTCGTAATATAATATATTAAATATAAAGAAAAATATTACTTTACAACTTTGGACAAGGAAAAGATATAAAGGAGAGAATATGATAAAAATCTCAAAAAATAGCTAAAAAAATTACTACTTTTTAATTTCTCTATTATTATTTTAAATTCACTAATTTTCACTAGGAGTACATATAATGGATCAAAAGAAGAAGAAGACGAAGACAAAAACATTTAGTTAGATAAAATAATAAGGTGTGTGCCTCTCTCTGTTTTTTTTTTTTTTTTATAGTAAGGCAAGTACAACTTGAAAGTAAACTAATTAGAGTAGCCTGTCAGATAGGCACTATCTTCATGAAGCTGATGTTGGCAAAATGGCGGAGCTATTTCCAAAATCCGAGTGGCATTATCCCTTCTGTGTGCATTCTTTGTGAGCAGATCTGCACTGAACAGTAACATCCTACGCTAGGTGTACTGAACAACCAATGGCACTACGCTAGGTGTACTGAACAGTAACATCCTTCCATTGGCACAACAAGGAACGAATCACTTGAATGATGTCAATCAGGACATGTTCCTGTCCATTCTCATACATGAGAAGATAAATACTTTCAAGCGAGTCTGTATAAATTCCAGCATTGGTGAAACCATGTGCGCTGCAAATTAAGGGACCTATCTTGACAGCCATTAATTCCGCTTCTGTACTACTCCCAAGTCCAATAAATTTTTGAAATCCTAATAGCCAGACGAATCTGGTCTTCCACCGGAGCTTTTCACTTCAAATCCTTGGGAAGAGAAGTGTTAAAAATCATTTGTTGATGTTCTCTTGCCATATCTTCTTCCCACAAGCTTTGTCTGCAACTGTAGATGATGATGTGAGAGTTGATAGTTTTATTTTCAAATGTAAGGCAACATAGGGCCTGCCAAAGCCACCAGCCAACTTGACTGAACACATTGTTCCAAGGCCAATGTTCAAACGACGCCTCCTATGATTAAGGTACCAACGAAGCAAATCCTGCAAAGGCAGAGAAAAGAAGTTTGTAACATGGTTAGCATTAATATAGCTTTCCCACACCTCACAGGCAATATGACAATCTCTCAGAATATGGAGAACACTCTCCTCTCTCTGACACTCATGGGGGCAGTTTTTACACAGTAAGGTTTAATTGAGATCTTAATTTATTTATAGGTAGTCTTTCTTGGGAAGCTTGCCGAAGGAAGATTTTTTGTTTCTCCAGAGTTGTAAGTTTTCAGAGAGTGGTCCAGAATTTATTCATTCCGGTTGTACACTGATTCCAAATGAAGTTGTAGGCACTGTGAACAGAAAAATTTCCATAAAAACCTATGTTCCAAATAAAACCATCCTCATAGTTGCTAGAGGGGGGTTTTAGGGATGAATGTGTGGGGGCAAGGGGGCCCTTCACACTCTTATTTTTTTTTATTAGTAGGAATTTTTTTATTTATAAAATTATTTTCAAAAATTTTAACCCGCCAAATGTATTATCAAATGACACCGATATATTTATTTTTAAAAAATGCTCTTTATATATCTTTTTCAAGACTTATGGTGTGAAAAAAAAAAGAAGTATCATTGTGTTTTTTTTTTTTTCAGGTGGCTCAAGTTTCAATACATAAAATTAATATTTGACATTTTAACTTTTTAATTTCTTTTTCTTTATTTCAGTATCTGATGGGTCATTCTTTTGTCCATCAAATACTAGTAAATCTTTTTTATTATCTTTAAAAATTAACATGAAAAGTTGCAAAAATAAACTTTTTTTTTGTCAAATTTTTCTAAACTCTATTTCAAAGTTTTTGGCATTCGAAAAGACTAGCACCACATTCTTCAAGGGCAAGCAAACTGTGCAAGAAATAGAGTAGAAATAGTAGCAAGTTTAATATATTGTTCTCTTCCTTTCTTGTAACAATTTCATCAACGTTTTTCTTTTTTTTTTTCTTTATAGGTGATTTTGTAAGCATTTTCTTGTTTTTTAAATCACTTTTATAGATAGGTTTTCATTTTATTTTTATTCTATTTAAACAAGGTGTTAACTGTTAAAGCATTATCATACTATACATTTGACATCAAAAAGACCATATCTGTGCCAAATTGCCAATGTCATTTGCCTATTTCCCTCTTCTTTGTGACAGTAACTTTTATTTTTATTATCATTATTATTTTATTCACATACTATAAGCAAATTTTATTACATGTTTTAATTGTATTTTGTGAAATCATTGTAATTTTAGATAGAAAATATTTAGGAGAAAACTTGATTGGACCCTAATGATAATTTTTATGACTATATAGGGGGAAATTTTTACTATAAAAAAGCCTACAACTATTGGTAAATTTTTTAAAAGAAAAGCTTCTCAAAATTTGGAAGTAAGGGAAACTAGTTATCCTCATGCGGAAATCAATAATAAACAACAACAAATTGATGAACCACAAGTGGATAGTGATGAAATTGATCTTAATTTATTAAAAAAAGGCCTGGGAAAATGAATTCCAATTTGGGAATATCATGTTAATGAGCATGATAAGATTCATCATGCTTATATTAAATTAGGACCCTATCAACCTCCTTTATCTAAGTTTTTAGATTCTGGAGGATCATGCCCTCGTCATTTTCAAGCTTTTTGGTCCAAAGAATTTCCTAATAGGTTCGGACATTCACCAACATTAGATGCGGCTTTTTACTTATTATGTTATTTGTTTATTGATGGTCTAAGAAATGATGGAAAAGATGCATTTATAGTTTAAAGATTTCTATCATGGAAAAAAGTTAATGATGGTGTTAATTGTGCATTTCTAAATCATGTTGGAACAACTCCTAATTCTCCACATAATTATTGTGTACAAAGTTATAATACTTTGATGGCTCAATGCCAACATATAGAAAAAGTCTTTTATAGACAAAATTATCAAGCTATTGCAAACAATTGTTTAAGGCTAAAGGCTTCTATCGATGCAGTTCGATGGTTTACTTTCCAAGCATGTGCATTTAAAGGTGATTATGAAAGCATTGACTCATCTAATAGGGGAAATTTTATTGAGTTGATATAACTTTTAGACTCTTATAATCCAAATGTTGCTAATGTTGTCTTAAGAAATGATCTTGAAAATGCTCAATATATTGCCTTTAGCATTCAACAAGAGATATTGTATATTTTTGCTAGAAGGGTACATGTAGCTATTCATGAAGAGGTTGGAGGTTCAAAATTTTGTCTCATTATTGATGAAGTAGGGATGAGTCTAAAAGAGAACAATTGGCTATAGTTTTAAGATTTGTGGATAAAGATGGGTTTATTAAGGAAAGATGACTTGACCCTGCTCATGTTTTTGATACTTCAATAGTGACTTTGAAAAATGAAGTAACATCTATCTTGTCTTGCCATAATCTTAGTCTTCATGATCTTCGTGGTCAAGGATATGATAGAGCAAGTGATATGTGGGGTAAATGAAATGGCTTACAAGCTTTATTTTTTGAAAGATTATCCTTATACATATTACATTCATTGTCTTGTTCATAGTTTACAATTAGCTTTAGTTGCAGTTGCTAGAGAAGTTAGTTCTGTGCTTCATTTTTTTACAAAATTGATGCTGATTATCAATTATATGACAATTTCTTCCAAGTGTCATGACCAACTAAGAATTGCTCAATCTATTCATGTAGCAAATCAGATTGCTAATAATGAGGTTAAAACAGGAACTAGACACAATCAAATAGGTACTTTGCAAAGAGTTGGAGATACTAGATGGGGTTCACACTTAAAATCAATTTAAGGTTTATTTGCAAAGTTTATACCTACTTGTGAAGTTCTTGAAAAAAATAGCAAAGAAGGTAATTATTTTGTTCGTGGTGATGTTGAAGTTGCTCTTGATGTTATGAGATCATTTGAGTTTTTTTTTTTTTTTTTGGCATCTTATGAGAGATATTTTGATGATTAGCCATGACTTTTGCCAAGCTTTGCAACGTAAGGATCAATATATTTTGAATGCCATGACTTGGTATCTACCAATAAAATGATGTTACAAGAGATGAGGGAATCTAGTTGGGATAGCTTTATAAGAGAAGTTAAATCTTTTTGTAGAAGGCATGATATTGATATTTCTGATATGATTGCTCTTCATATTCTTACAAGAGGTAGGTGTCGTCCAAACATGGAATATGATTTAATTGAACATTATTATTGTGTCAACTTATTTATTGCTCTCATAGATACTCAATTGCAAGAAACCAATAGCAAATTCAATAAGACTTCAACAGAGTTATTAACTCTTGTTTCATCTTTGGATTTAAAAGATAGCTATAGATTATTCAATGTTGATCATATTTGCAAATTGGCATCAAGATTTTATCCAAATGATTTCACTGAGTAAGAGAGAATACATATAAAAAATACAAGCACAACATTATGGGCTTGACATTCCTCACCATCTTGATTTCAAAAATACCTCAACAATTTCTCAATTGTGCCAACATTTGAAAAGAATTGGGAAAGTTGACACTTATCATTTGATTGATCCATTGTTACGGCTATCATTGACTCTTCCAATTTCAAGTGTAACAAGTGAGATGTCATTTTTAGCTATGAATATCATAAAAAATAGCTGTAAGAATAGGATGGAAAATAATTTTCTTGCAAATTGTTTGGTTACTTATATAGGAAAAGATATTACTGAAAAGTTTAGCACAGATTCAATTATTGATAAATTTTATGATATAAAAGAATGTTGTGTTCCACTTCGATAAATTGAAATGTGTGTTATATATTTTAATTATTTTTAAATTTATAAATATTAATTCCCCTTTAATTCTCCCCCCCCCCCCCACATCCAATCTTGGATTCGTGCCTGGGGGTTTTTATTTGGCACAAATGTCAGATCACCAAAACAAAAAGGATATTGCACCATTTACTTATGTCTCACCCACAATGGAAGAGCAGAATAACAAAACACAACACTCTTCACATCTAATTATCAAAACTTTATTTGTCAGATCTACTTATAAGTAACGCCTTCTTGTTTTTATTTATCTTGACTTTCATTATATATTTTTCTTAAGTTATACTAAATTAAAACAATTATTCAATGTAATTGCTGATATGCTTTTCAAATTGGTTCTTTTTTGTATTGTTTGGTTTCATCCCATGTTCTCCCCTTCCCCTGATTCAGTTGTAATTTTGATGCAGGACATAAGCATAGCCTTTAGTTTCTTTCGTTTCCCTATTTATCAAAAAAAATAAAAAATTATTTTTCAGATGCGAACGCATTATTATATAGGACTAAGATGCATTTTTATCTCTTAACTTTTTTTGATAGCATTGGACATCCTATATTGATAATTTTTTAAAAAAATTAGTCAATTTTATCTCTAAATTATTTTTTTGGGAGCAAAAAACCCTTTTATTAATCAACCATTAATTTTTTTTATTTTTTGCTGATGTGGTATGTGCTTGGAGCCCACGCACACTGATGGTAAGACTTTGATCATGTCATTTGGTGCTAATTTGTTCTCAAACTCTTTTTTTAAAAGTGCTGAGATTTTGAAAATTTTTCCTAAGAGCATTGCATACCTTAAAATCTTGTTAAAATAACATTCATAAATATTATCAAAATATTAAGTATTTTAATATTTAATAATTTAAATATTATTATTTATAAATATTTATTTAAAATTTATAAATTATTTTTTAAATATTAATAATTCAAACTAGCTTTTTCATAAATTTATAGATGGCTTTTTAGTTTTTAAATATTGATTTACGAGCTTCTCTTTGAGATAGTACTCAGATCATTATGACTTTTGTGCATATCAAAACTTATCTATATTTTAATATTGGTTAAGTTTATTAAATTTTTAGGTCATTCTTTATAATTTTTTTGGACAAAAAAACATCTTCTCTTAGATATTGCACTAGTTAAATTTAATACTCTTTGTATGTTGTAGTGCTGGGGGACAATTATTAAAAACATGACAAATCAGGATCAATAATATGCCAACAAAATGTTCATTTGAAAGATATAGCTTATTCAATTAATGTGCTATAAAAAAAAGATACTAACAAGAAAATAATGAGAAGATAAAATCCTTCTGTTAATTTGAAATTTCATTCCCTTCATTTTTAATACAAAAATTATAAATATTAAAATATTAAAATTTAAATTGGGTAGTGTAATATTTGAAAGAAGATTGTTGTTAATAAAAAAAATTATAGCGAATGACCTAAAAATTTTAAGGAACTCAATCTATATTAAAAATATATTACAACATATAAAAACATTACAAGGCATCTATAATTTTTTAAAAAACTAATTTAAGATTAATATTTAAAAATAATTTATAAATTTTGAATGAATATTTACAAAATAATAATATTTTAAATTATTAAATATTAAAATACTTAATATTTGGAAATATTTATTAAATATTATTTTAACAAGAGATCAAGGCGTCCAACGCTATTAGAAAAAGATTTTAAAATGTTTAGCACTCCTAGAAAAAGAGTTCAAGGGTAAATTAATATTAAAGGACATTGTCAGAGTTTTTCTTATCACTACACATGAGTCCTATGCACATGTCATATTAGTAAAAACAAAAAACAAAATTAATGCTCGACTAATAGAAGGGGTTTTTTGTTTTTAAAAAAAATAGTTTAGGAGTAAAATGTCTCACTTATCAATGCATCTAGCACTCCTCGAGAAAAAGTTCAATAATACAAAATATCTTAACCCTATTATATATATATATATATATCTTTATGTCATTAATATTAGTCTAAAGAAATATTATTCTAAAAGAAAGAAAGAAAGAAACAATTATTTCCCAAGTTGAAATTTGGAGATTTGAGTAGAAAAAATTGCCAAATCATCTGGTCATCATTCATCAAAATTTCAGCAAGCTTGTTTCTATTATTCAATATCTCATTTTACAAACTCTTTGGTTCTTAAGCTTTTCTCATCCCCCCACACGTTTAGAATCTTTCAAAGTGTGTTTGGTTTAACGAGAGAGGACAGAAAGGGAGGGGTTTTTGTTTGGATACGTTACTTTTGGCTTTTAAAAAGCACATTTTGACTTTTGAAATGTTAAATGTTGTTTAAAAATTTTATGCTTAACCAAACTAAACTTCTGAATGTATATTTAACAACCCATTGAAAGTGGATTTGGAAACTTGCCAGGAGGGAAGCTTTTGAAACGCAGCTTTTGAAATGTTAATGGCGTAACACACGTGGCATATGATGGATGGGTCATGTGACTTTTAAATGCATATGTGGAAAAAAAAATAATTCTGGATGAGGAGGACACGCTGTAAAATTATCAATTTTTTAAGGAATCTGATAAGAAATGTTTATAAAAATTACTTTATAAAAATTTATTGGCAAAATTTTTGTGATGAATTTTGAATATAGTTATAAAAATAATAATAATCTTTTTCAATATATTTAACTTTATATTTTATTATTATTCTTTAAGATATTAAATTTTATATTATTTAAAATTTTTATCACATTTTTTAAACTCTCTAATATGTTACATTATAAAAAAAATTATAAGTTATCATAAATCAATATCCTTTTTAGTAATTATAGATTCAAAAGCACATTTTACTATCACCATTTACATAACTTTTAGTTTATCAAATGACTTTTTAAGAAAATATATCCAAACAAATTTCGTTACACCAACTGACTTTTATTAAATTAATTTTTATTAAGTGAACTTTTAGCAAATTAACTTTTGATAAACTGAAAACCAAGTACACACTTAACAACCTTTGTTTTGTTTAGGAAGGGAAGGAATCACAAATAAGTTAACAATTTTATTCCTATCAAATTTAACTTGATTTTTATTTTACTTTAAAAAACCTGTTATATTATAATTTATTAATTTTTTTATTTAAGAATATGAACTTATATTAATTAAAAAATTTGAAGGACAAATATATTAATATTATATTATATCAGTGAGTTTTAATGAAAAATGTTAAAATTTTATACATTAATATAATTTTTAAGGTGATAAAAAGTTATTTTATTATAAGAAAGAGAGATAAAAAGATAATACATATTTTTTTAATATTAAAAATAGTTTAAGATTTTTAAAATAAATGTTTAAATTACTTTTAATCATTTTCTCTATCCTCTCTTCTCCAAAAAAAACCCCAAATTGGAGAGGAGGGATCTTCTCCCTTCTAATTTTTTAACCAAACAAGGGGCTCCCTTTCCCTCCCTTTATTAGACACTAACCAAATTAAGGAAGGAAATTTCTCTCCTTTTCAAAAATTTTTAAAAACACACCCTTAAAGTTATCTGATTAGATTATATCTATGCACTTATTATTTTTGTCGAAGTAGCTTGTAATGTTATTTTCTTTTTGTTTTTCATTATGTTAGAAAAGAAGCGTAGCTCATTGATTCAATAGTCAATTATGTCATAAAAAATTGAAACGTAACAACCCATTTGTGCCAAAATCTCAGCTTGTTGGATTACATCAAAATCTCACTTGTGTTGAATCATTAATGTAAATTAAGTCACAAGAAGTTGAAGTTCTTGGCATTTTGGGTATCGGAGGGATCGGCAAAACAACCATTGCTAGAGAAATATTTAACAAATTCTTGTCTGAATTTGAAAAATATTACTTAGAAAAAGTGAGAGAAGAATAAACAAGGATTAATGGTTTGCATGAAAAACTTCTTTATGAGCTTTTAGGCAAAAAAGATCTCCAGAAAATATGAACGATGCAATGAGAAAGCTGTAACGGAAAAAAGTTTTAATTGTTCTTGATGATGTGGACAATCCAAAGCATCTGAAAGATCATGTTGGGCAGAAACTTCATTTGGGATTGGGCAACAGAGTTATTGTAATAAGCAAAGACAAGCATGTTCTTAGGAGTGAAAGGATTCAAGAAAAATATATACATGAAGTCCAGGAATTGAATTATAAAAAATCACTTCAACTTTCATCCTACCTGCCTTCAATCAAATGGACCCAATATGGGATATGAAGAGCTATGGAAAGATATATTTGGCATTGCTAAAAGTAATCCTTTGGCTTTAGAAGTGTTAGGTTCCCATTTTTATTCTAGAAGTATAGCATACTGGGAAAGTGAGCTAAGAGAAAACTCCAAAAGCAGTCCCATTAGAAAATTCAAGATGTATTGAAGGTAGGTAAATGATGGACTAGATGCTATAGATAAGGAATATTTTTAGATATGGAAATTTTTTGTAGGAAATCAAAGAGATAACCTTACTTGGGTGCTAACGGCTTGTGGTTTGAAGCAGATAGTGGAATTGAACATCTTATGGATAAAGGTCTCATAAAAATAAATTAGCATGAAAAGATTAAAATGCATGATTTGATATGAGAAATGGGTGAACAAATAGTTTGTGAGAAATCTTTGAAACATTATGAAAGACATAGTCAATTAAAAGATGCCATGAAACTTGTGATGAAGTGGAAAATAACACAGTAAGGAAAAGATGCATCAATCTTTTAACTTTTATTTTCATGAGACTATTTTTAAAAAGTTTAATATCATTTTTTTTTTTTGTTTTTAGGGAACTGATGAAATTGAAGGTATCATGTTCAATATGACTCAAATCAAATTTGTACAATTGAAGATTAACACTTTTGCAAAGATGAAAATTTAAGAATCCTCATATTTTGACAAGAATTATAATATAGAGCTTCCTTTTGATCTTGAGTATTTTCCTAATAAATTAAGGCATTTTCATTGGGACTAATATGTAACATCTTGAAAAACTAATCAGGATTTAGTTAAGTAAAAGAGAGTAATTAAGTGAATTAATATGGTGTGTGGCTAAAGAAGTCTAAGAAGCATGTTTGATTGTGATTTCAACTCTAAATATAGGGCTGAAGTAAAGTCGGGCTATCTAGGCATCAAAAGGTTAGAAAGAACTGAAGAAGAAAGGTCCTTTGTGCTGTATGTCATGGCGTGAGGGACATCCGCAGCAGCACACAGAGGCAACCAAGGATGGATGGGTACAAACCATTAGATAAACTGGATATAATGAGTGTTGCTTAGAGTATTTAAACCTCACATTTATGGTTTTATGAGTTTTTGGTTGTTAAGGCCCTTAATATATGAAAATGGTAATAAATAAGGTTGTTGGGAGTGTTTGATAGCCATTAATGATGGTTTAATAGTTCATTAATAACAATGTGAGTTTTTGGGACCTAGTAAATCCATTGAGTATGATGGAAAATGAGTTTATGATAATGAGGAAAGGGAGAATGTGGAGTTGAACGTTGGAAATTTCTCAAGAGGGAAATTAATGAATGCCCTTGTGTTTGTTGTACATTATCTAATTTTTTGGCACCATTCAAGTAATTTGGAAGCTTTAGATGTGGTTGTTTTTAGGGGGTAAACCTTTAATTTCTCAAAAGTTTGAGGTAACCAAAGAAAAATCTAGTTTGTATGGTTGTTTATTAATTGGTTATTTGTTAAATTTTGTGATTTGGAACTTGTTTGGTATTTGAAAAACTATTGATACAAATTTTGACAATGTGATTATTTATATGCCTGAAATTGTCTTGCATTGTGGAGAACCATATGCTTGTTATCTATATATATATATATGACTAGTGATGATGATAAGAGCATGACATTATGAAAATGAGAGGTATGTGGTATTTGGCATGCAAAGTGTGATGTATATGTGATTTTTGATATGTGGATTAGTAGGGAGAAAGAAAATTGTGAGATTTGATGTGATGAATTAGGTTAAAAATGACATAGCATGTGACAATATGTGCATAGCATGATCATTAGTGAAAGTTTTGCCTAGAAAGAGGAGCAGATTGATAAATCCACATGGCAGTGGTGGCTTATCATTGGAATCGAAAGTTTGGCCTGGCACCAATCATTGAAATCAAGAGGTAGCCATTATCACATGGTTAATTTGGGACTGTCCTACTTGTTCTTTAAGAGATTAGAACCTAATTGGTGTCCATCGGTTCATGAGGAGACTGGATTAGGGGTACGACACCCTATAGTTATTAGTATTAGGGGAAACCATGATACACAAGTGAGTGAATTAACCTTGGCATTGTAGCTCCTTACAAGCAAAAAGCTAAGTTAGTTTGACTTGTGGACGTAGCCACTTAATAGCCACAGGTTTCATATCAAAGATATCGAGAAGGTATAAGGTTGGTATTAATCATGTATTTTGTTCTAGCCATGTAGTTGTTATTATTGTGTTCTAGCATATTTTAGGGGCTCATAGTTGTTATTTTTATGACCTCAAGATGTGCATAATTGCAATATATTCTGATGATATGTATTGCATGCCCAGTCACATGGTTTTTTTTTTTTTGGTGGCCGAAGCTATATGTGATTTTATGCACAATGAGAATGAATTTATTGTCATTTGCATCCATAATTAATTAATATACAACTGCATAAGATAGTTTGACTTTGGTTATTGAGTGGTTGCACCCATCCCTCATTATTCAATCCTTTAAGGTTTAGCTCATCAAATCAAGATTGAAGAAAACTACTAAAGGCCTAGGATTGTGTGTAAATCCTAATTGTAGGCCTCTAGATTTATCTTTATATGTATTTAAGTTGTTAATTTGCCAACTAGTAGTTCAAATCATTCTTTTGACTACTTGCATTATAGTTGAAATTATCTTGTGTACTTTATGCCCTAAGCTATTGATGTTTGGTTATAAAGCTTAAATAGGGCCAAAATACTAATACAAGTAAGGTAAAGTATATTCTGATTGTCAATAGTTAAATATTAATGATTTTATGCAAAGTTACCTCCCCCTTGTGTTTTTTGTGAATTGAGGGGTTAAGGGTTAAATTTATGATGTATGTTGTATTGGAATGGATGTGGTGTGTTACATGAGTCTTAAATGGTCTATTAAATGTGGTCTAAGGGTTGTTATAAGCTTTTGAAATTTATGTTATGGTTTAGGCACCTTAGTTGTGAGTTTATATGAAAAAGGAGTGAGTTTTGTAAATGGTGTTCAATTTTTGATAGAAATATAATTTGATTATGAAACTTGTACCATTAACTAGAGTTAAGAAAAAACTCTTATAAACATTTAGATTACTTCAATCGAATGTTGGATGAAAGAAATGGAATGTGTTGGAAATTCATCCTAGGTGTTGTCATGTGACAACAAAATGTACTATTAAATTTTGTGTAATGTGCCACAGCCCATGGCACAAAGGTAGACCCATCGTGGCACTTGTGCTGCTTTTTGCACAGTTCACTATTTAGAGTTTATTTGCAAATATTTGGATTCTTTATTTGATTCCCTCCGTATATGTTTTAAACTCTAATTTGATAATATTAAAAGTATATGGGAGTATTTTAAATTGTGAAAACTTGAGACCTCTATTTTAATATTTTACAAACTCGGTAATTCATTTTAAGGTTAAACCCATGATTACCTTGACTTTGGGAGTTAATGATGTATTAGTAAGGGCAACCTTACACAATATCCACTAAAGTCTTTGCCATTAGGCTCTTGGCTTGAGAACCTTGTTGAACTTCACATGCAAAACAACAATGTTAAAAAACTTTGGGATAAAGTACAAGTACTTATATACTAATTAATATTTTATCTGTATTCAATATAATTAAATTATTAGGCTTTTTTCTATAATTTCTCTCTTTTCATTGTCAAAGAATCTTGTTAATATAAAACTAACAAATTTGCAAGGGTCCCAACAATTGACGGAGTTGCCTGATTTTTCTATGGCCATAAGCTAAGCTTGACAGTGTAAATCTATATGACTACAAATCTTTGCCTGATGTTCATCCATCTATTTTATCTCTCCAGTCTCTTGCTGAATTAGAAGTATCTAAGTGCTTGAAATTAGAGTCTTGAGAGTGAGACTCATTTAGAATCTTTCGGTTACTGCAGAGCTCACTATTGTAAAAGTCTCGAGAAATTCTGTTTGCCATCAAAGAAATTGAGAAAGGTTTTTTTTTTTTTTTTTAATGAGACTAAACTTGAAGTGTTGCATTTGCCAATTGGATATTTCACGGAACTTAGGGAACTTAAGCTTAATGGTCAGAGATTGAGGAGTCTTCCAAGAAATGAGTTGTATGGCTTGACAAATCTTGAATTGTTTGAAGTTGATGATTTCAAGCAGAAAATTCACACAAAGGATTTGTGCCCCTTTTTTTATTCTTGGCGTAATCTAAGAGTATTAAATCTGGACGGATGGAGATCCTTGCTCGGAATTCCTAACAATATCAAAGGCTTAACAATGTCACGAAAATTGTCATTGAATAGAACTAGTGTGGAGATATTGCCTGCTTGCATCAATCATCTTTCAAGTTTGAATCACATTTACTTGATACTCTGCGAGAGGCTCAAGTCTATACTTGTACTTCATTGGAGACTGTTTGTTCTGATGACCCTCGAGTTTATGGTCAGTGTAAGTTTGACTTCCAAAATTGTGCAAAGTTGGATGAGGGTTCGCAATGCTTTATTGAAGAATTAACTTGTTTCTCAATGACTTCAACCACAGAGGATGATGTGGCATATGATGCTGGCGCTTGTTACCTAGGAAGCAGAGTTCCAGAGTGGATGGAATATAAACAAATCACAGAGGCCTCCAATGCTATCAAAGTTCACTTGCAATCTTGAATCATCACCCCACATATTGCTTTACTGCGTTGTTCCTCGTTTCACCTATAAGCAAGTATCCAATTTTAAACTTTACTGTAATTTCCATTGTGATGATAAGCACCAATTCTGCAGTAAATATCCTGATCCCATATGTTGGTATCCTGATGCGTTGAATCCGGATCATGCTTTTCGGTGGTACATGGGGGAATGGGGCCTATCTGCTGCAGTAACAGATAATCATGCCAAGATTTCATGTGAATTCATTGAAATGTAAGCACTAGTCTTGGATGAGCTTAAGAATTATTATCACTCTGTCTCATATTCATGTTTTGATATAAACGCACTCTGTATAGGATAATTAAGGATTATTATCAACTTTTCTAGACAAAATTTAGATGGGGAAAAAATAGAGATGTTTCATAGTATCAATTTAACTTGTTTATTTAACTTGGTAGCACAATCCAATCATGAACACAAGCATGCCAAACTTATTTTTCAGAGAAAGCTATATCTCTCAAATGTTTTTGGTATTAAGAATCTCTAAGCCACGAATATGAAGATTATCACTCAATGAAATCCATAAATAAGCTCTAGCCATATTAAAAAAAAAAAAAAAACACCTCCATGACTATGCTGGTACACATGGCCTTTGTTAATACAGGTAGTTATTGGGCTCTCATTATTCTTTTCGTTTCAAATTTTATCTATTGGTCATACATTTAATCCCCATTACTTTGAATTATCAATTGTCTGTATCAATGCCTATCTCCAAAATGCTACAAGCAACACAGAGGCTCTCTGATTCTGCGAAACATTGTGGTTCTGGTTTTCAAGCCATTTTATCTCCTACTTCCTTCACTCACCCTCTTCCACCTGTTCTCTCTCTGTTTCTTGTTCGTTTGCCGTTTGCCTCCGTGAATAGTCAGGAAATTCACTTGCAAACTTGCTTTATCTAAGTTTGCTGTTTGGTTCTGCTTTGGGTTATAAATGAGTATGCTTCAGGATTGATAGTTAGGAAATTCACCAAAGTTTTTGGTACTTATTCTAACCAACGTGTGTGAAATTATACACCTTGTTGTGTGTGAGTTCGATAGATATGCAAGTCACACCTTTTCCTTTATTTCAGTGATTAGTGATTCTTTAATCTTGCATATTGTTGAGTGAACCAGAATTCTGCAGTAGAGCTGAAACTATTTGCTTTAATTTTGTTTTGCAGCTTTCATTAGCATAAAAGATGAGTACATTGGGTGCAACCAGAGCAGAACTTGGTCTTCTGGTTTTATTTTTGAACAAGGCTGAAGCCAGGCACAAATAAATTTGGAGGGCAGTACAGAATGGTTACAAAGGTCTGAGTGATGGCCAACCTGCTATTGCCCAGAATGTCGACAAATTAGCCACTTTGGCTATTCAAGGTTATATATAATCCTTAAACATGTAGTTCATACAGTTATATATTCCTTTTGTCTTGACATTAATATTTTTGGTTTGTGCAATACAGTTAATTACTTCCTGCCTGAAACAAGTCCAAAATACTGTGAAGATGAAGAAACAGGCCCAATCATATCACGCTTCATTGTTGTAAAGTAATTGTACAAGTTTGTAAGTTAATGTTGGATTTGTGCAATGAGCATTCTGCATGCTGACCAATGAGGTGTCATCGGCATGTCATTATAAGTAGTATCAATATTGTGACATTTTATGTTTGCTTATAGCAGAAACTAGGTCATGAATGCATGATGTTTTGTTTGGTCCTATATGTAATACAAAATGTTTTAGCATGATGAAGGAGTGTTATTCTTCTTAGAAGTATCTATTGAAAGGGTCCTTTGTTTTTTTTTTCTTTTCCCCCTTATATCAGTCAAAAAGTCATCTCGATAGACACTTACAAATAAGACCTAAAAAACTCAAAAATTACAATGCTGGAGTTTAAGAATGTAATGAAATAAAATGCTGAAACAAAATGACTAAAATGTACTTCTTGAATGATTCAAGAGAATTATTAACTTTATTTGTAAAACCTCTAATATTACATGTTAATTTCCTTTTATTACTTGTTTAGTCCATAGCATTATTTGATCTGTGTTAAATTCATCCATCTCTTGTTAAATTATTAACTTATAAAATTATTAATATTTTTAATTCTTCCGTTGCATTACTTGTGCATTATTTATCCTGCTTTATATCCATCCATCACAAACTTTACTTGTAAAATTGCTAATATTACATGTTACTTCTCTAGTTCTATTTATAGGATAGAAAAAAATTAATTTTAATCCTATTTATAGGACACTTTACTCTTTTCTTTATTGATCTTTACCGTTCTACTCTTATTAAATGCTAAGAACCATTATTAAAAATAATTCATTTTGTTCTTATTGGGGGCAAATGTAAAAACTTATTAAATTTTAAGATAAAATTAATAAAATTTAAAGTTTTTTTTTATTTCAGTAAAACATGTTGGAAGTAATTTATAAGTAAGATTAAAAAGAGTAATTTTCTTGTGTTATTTGTTAACTACTTCATAACATTACTTGTATATCATCTAACATGTGATAATTCCATCCATCATGACTTATTAAATTAACTTGTAAAATCACCAACATTACTTGTTAATCTCTACCGTTATTTATTTTTAAACGTTATTGCTATTTGGTCAGTCTGTTGAAAGTTTTTTTCATTTAGGTACTCCAAAGATTGTAGTGCATTTCAAATTTTTTGGGCCTGATTTGAAAATAACTAGTTATTGTAGTCTCCGAGAAGAAATTCCCTATGTGTTAGACTCTGAAAATAATTTGCCTGAACTCGACTTGTATTTTTTTTTTTTAACTGAAAACTCGACTTGTATTATTGGGTCAAAAAAAAAAAAGAACTCAACTTGTACTACACTGATTTGTAAATATTATTGGTTTAAAAAGATCAGCTTAACGTCAAATTCTTCTTTTTGATAGTTTTAAAACTCCCCTGCCTAATATTGCAAATATATAGTAAATGGAAGAATAAAAGCTTGGTTTAAATTTTAAATACCTTTCTTCTCTTTTCTCCCCGAATCCTGGTCTCATATATCACGTTGAGGCCAAAAAAAATTAATAAATAAAATCAGAGAGCACAAAACTAAATAAGCTCTTAATTATTCAATAATCATAGTTATTAAGATGCATTGGGGCAAAAAGAAAAGCTCATTAAAATAAAACAAAAAAGAAGTATTTTTATCTGGAGCGAGAAAATGTTCCTAGTTTCATGCTGAATCAATTCCACTCTAGGGAACCCAAAATATTAGTCTTGACTTATGCGTAGAATTGGATATCAGGGAATGCAGAAAATGAATTTTTTTTATTAAAATAAAAAGAAATAGAAAGCACAAGTGCAAGGAAGATTACCTAACCAAATTTGTCCAAGTCTGCTAGAACATATAGAAGACTAGATGCAACTTCTTGTATCTCAAAGAGAGCTTCACTTGAAGAGATGTTATTGCATTCATCAACACCTAAAACTTCATAAATAATCTTGAATTGGAAGCAAAGATGAAAGTTTTGTCACTTCAAGTCGTCTACAAAGATACACTCACACACACACACACATTCTAGATGGTTCACACCTCAACAAGATGAGTTTAATTGGATGTGGATGGCTCGGTTAATATTAATGAAGCTGCTTCTTCCAAAGGTATCATTCAAGATATCCAAGGAATATGGAGAAAGGGTTTAATGAAATAAAATATCATCTATATTTGAATAAGAGTGAAATACCTCCTAATTAATGTTTTTGTGATTCCTATGAAATGATTAATCTCATGCATAATAGTATAGGATCACCCTCTCTTTCATATCATCATGAATTAAAGAACTCATTATGAGGAATTAAAATGTCACCTTAGACCATGTTTTCAAAAAAAAAAAAAGAAATAAGGTATGCAAACTGGCTTGCCCACCAAGTGAATCAATGTAGCATGAAGACTACAATTCTCAATGACCCTGTTGGTTGCTGGATGCAAGGACATCTAAATTTTTTTCATGAATTAGTTGAGGTGTGTTTGACTGTTTGTTGTATGGTTGTGTACATGACCTTCTCTATTCCGGGGGAAAAAAGAAGATAGTTTTGACCAGGTCTAGAAGGGTTCAAAATTTGCGAAGATGATGTTTTTTTTCATTTTGTCGGAGTTGTTTCTGTGGACCTTCCTCTTTTATTTTCAATTAGTACAGGAAAGTTTTGCTTAATTTAAATAAAACCAGAAATACAAGAAAGAAGAGTTTTGTACCCATTTGGATAGAATTAGAAAACTAAACTCACGCTTAGTTACTAAAAATGAATTGAAAAAATTAATATGAAAATAAATTAAATCATTATTCTTCCTCATAGTAAGCATAAAAAAGCTTATTAATATAATACTATAAGTGTGAAAATTATTTACACTTTCAAAAAATTTTATGAATTATGATTCTCAACTTTATAAATTAAATTACCTTTCTCTTTCATAAATGTGGTTTACCATTCTTTTGATCATCTCATTTTTACCTTTATTTTTTCAATATCTTTTATTTTATTCCTTTCTAGTAATAAACATGACTTAAGAAAGATGATTACTCCTTCTGAGGTCCAACTTTTAACACAAGGACCACATAGATAACTTAATATTAAATAAGGACAAAAAATTTTGAACTATCATTGCCGGATGGAGGACTAATTTAAAAATAATTTTATATTAAAAAAGACTATAATACCTCTACTTTTCTTTTGGTTAAAGTATACTTTTAATTCTTCAATTTTATATAAGGTTTCAATTTGATTTTTTAATTTTGTAAAATATATTTTCAATTCTCTAATATTAATATTATTAGTTTCAAATGATTACTTTTTATGCCAATCATTATTATTTTAAAGAAATAAACTTAATATGCCAATATCTAGGAATGTTTTGCCTATACGTCAAACCTCAATGTGGAAATTTTTTATGATAAAACTAACGGTTTTACGGTTAAAGGACTAAAAAAAAATTTATAAAATTAAAGGATTCAAATGAAACCTTATATAAAGTTAAATGATTAAAGATATACTTTAGCTCTTTTCTTTTTCTTTTTTCAAGTGTCAATTAGTGAATGATTTTTTATTAAATGTGAATGAATACTTGTTAATTAATTAACGAATGGCTTCTTTTTGAAGCATGATCTACACTTGTCTCTTCCTACAATTAAGCTCTTTCATATTCTTGGATATATGAATTAGTGAATGGCTTCTTTTTAAATGTAAATGAATACTTATTAATTAACAAATGGGTGCTAGTTAAAATATGATATACACTTATTCCCTCCCATAACCAAGCTCTTTTAAATTTCTAAACTTGTTAATTAACAAATAGCTTCTTGTTGAATATGAATGAATACTTGTTAATTAATAAATAATTAATTGTCAATTAAGAAAGAAAAGCAGGGGTATTATAGTATTTTTTCATATAAAATAATTTTTAAATCAATCCCTTAGTCTTCTAGTGACATTTCATAATTTTTTATTATTGTTTCATATTAAATTACCTTAATGGTCCTTCTTTTAAATGTAAAACAATTTTTTTAGGGGAAAAAAAACTTTGTTCTTCCTTCATATAAGTCAAAATTAGAGCAGTTAATTTTAGGGCTAAAGTACATTTTCTTATGTACTTTTCTTTGAGGAACATTAGGCATTTTGTATTAATAAATGAGGTATTTTTTTCTAAATTATTTTTTAATGGAGCAAAATTCTCCCTCCATGAGTTAGCCATCACCTCAAATGTTATTTGATAACGTGGCAATGACAAGTGGGATCTGACCCTTTGTTGACCCTCCTACATGACTATAATTATCCAGTATGCAAAGCATGTAGCAATGTAGTTAAAAAACTTGAGATATTCCCACTTGTAACAAAAGGTCAAATCCCACTTGTCATTACCATGTCATCAGACAACATATGATTATGGCTAACTCATGAAGAAGAAATTTTGCTCATTTAAAAAATAATTTAAAAAAAAATGTCTCATTTATTAATATAGTTTGCCCAACGCTTCTTGAATGAAAATACAGTGAATATAATATACTTTAACCTTTAATTTCATGTTTCAATTTTATCCTAGTTTATCTATTATAATTTGAATTCTTAACCAACAATTTATTATGATTATTAATTTCAAAAAAAGATATGTTGACAAGTTACGTATTTTCTTTTTTTTTTTACAATTTTAAGGATATATTAAGAATTGGTGTAGTATTTGCTATAATTGTGTAAAATGTATGTTACTGTTTATTTTTTTATAGAATATTGGTATTTTAATTAGTGAATTAAATGTGAGAGGCAAAGGCAAGACAAGGTGAAATAACAAAACTGATGAAGATAATATGAAGGAAAAAAAAATTAAACGTGGTAAAAATTGAGATTCTATATCTAAGACCAAAGCAAATCACTCAATTAAATCTTATATTTGAGATCAAGAGGGATCGGAAAATTTTGAAAGAACTCTCGTACTACCATGAAATTTCTAGTTACTTTAAACAATAAAAGTTCAAAAATGAAAGAGGTTGTTGGCTTGGGCACCAAAAGACTGATAAAACTTTTTCACCATTTCCTCAAAATTTCTGAACAATTTAGTTGATTGTTTCAAATTTCAATTAAATGATGAAAAATAAAAAGAATAATAAAACTTTCAGTGTTTCAGATTTATTCTATAATTTTATTTTTTATCAAACTAGTCCTTTACATTTTATTAAATTATTATGTTAGTCCTTCAATTTCTAAAATATAAATTGACTCTTAAATTAACATAATGTGTAAAGTATTTTGATAGCTTAACATGTATATGTAGTTAAATAAGAATAAATTAGCTCTCAAATTAATTCAATAATTTTATCAATGTAGTCTCTTTCATTAGCTTTGTTTTTTTATTTTTTTAAATTTCTGAGTCTTTTTTTGTATCTTAATTACATTTTTACTAATTTATATTACTTTTATTTTCATTAATATTCTGTTATTCATTTCAATAGATTTTAACATTACTGCATTCTTTTTAAATAATAAAAATTAAATTGATAACTAAAATAAATTTAATAGATCAAACTATAGTTGTTAAACTCTTGAATTGACTCTATGAATTTAACATTTTTATATTTTTAACTTATAAAATTATATTAATTTATTCATAAATTCAAATGAAATACAAAACAGTTTAAATAATAATAAAGTAAAAAATTTATTATATTTTTATATTTAATTAATAACTTAATTACTTCTCATTGAATAAAAACTGGATGGGGTAAATGGAAGGAAAATAAAATGCTAAATGTGGAAAAGAAATGAGCTAAATCACATGTCCAAGTACAACTTCACTCTTCCGTCATTAATTTTGTAACTACAGTATAAAACCTTGGTTTTCCCAAAAAGTTACAGCCTTACTTGTTCAATTGTCATGATAAAGTTATATTCGTAACAGTTAATTACATACTCCTATACGATAAAAAAGAGTAATTATTTTAATCTTAATTATAAATATAAATTAATTATTTTGACCATATTTATAAAAAAGATAATATTTCTAATAATTTTATTTGTAAAATATTTTAATAATTATTGTATTCATATTTAACTTTTTTTCTTATTAAATATTGTAAAAATTATTAAATATTAGAGTATTTTATATTTTAAATATATAGATTTAATAGGAGTAAAGTTAACATATTTTTTTAATTTTTAAAGAGAGTTAATAATATTAAATGTTTTTCTTAATTTAAATGAAAATATTAAATATTAAAAATGATTTATAAATAAGATCTAAAGAGTAATAAATTAATAATTAAGAAATCTTGACACCAGATAAAGCTCCTTATTATAAAATAAAAAATAAATATTTTTTTCATTTGGACGTGAGAAACAAATAAACGATATTGGTATAAAACCACGTTCCTTACATCTTTGTGAAAAGTACTTCAAACAAAAAACCGTGTCTGAAAACTAGAAAAAGTATATTTGACTGAGTCAAAAAAAAAAAAAAAAACTCTCAAACGACACATTCATTGCTCATTTTGTTCTTATTTACTAAAAAGCTATCACTTTTTATTTTTTTATCTAAATAAAATTATCTATTTGAATAAGTATTTATTATAATTGTTTAAATCATTCCTCATAATTTATATTAACAAAAAATAATTAACACATACTTATATTAATTAATATAAGACATTTTAGTTTAATCTTTTATTTTTAAACACAATATTTTCAACAATTAATTACATACTCCTCTTATTATATTTATATGATTAAAAAGAATAATTATTTTCATCTTATTTATAGAATATAAAATAATTATTTTGGCCCTATTTATAAAAAATATAATTTTATTTTAATTTTATTTATAAAATATTTTAATAATTATTATATTCATATTTAAATTTTTTTCTTATTAAATATTTTAAAGATTATTAAATATTAGAGTATTTTATATTTTAAATATATATATTTAATAAGAGTAAAGTTGAAATCTTATTTTATTTTTAAATAGAGTTAATAATACTAAATGTTTCTCTTGATTTAAATGAAAATATTAAATATTAAAAATAATTTATAAATAATATCTAAAGAGTAATAAATTAATAATTAAGAAATCTTGGGGCTAGATGAAGCTCTTTAATATAAAATAAAAAATAAATATTTTTTTTATTTGGACGTGAGAAACAAATAAACGATATTGGTATCAAACCACATTCCTTACATCTACGTGGACAGTACTTCAAACAATAAACCGTGTCTGAAAACTAGAAAAAGTATATTTGACTAAGTCAAAAAGAATTCTCCAACGACACATTCATTACTCATTTTGGCAGCATGAACCGAAAAAAATATCATGGAAGCCTGACAATTCTGTTGGACATACTTTTTTACTTGCATCACAAACAAAAATCTTGATTGATTAGGTTTCATTGTAGGTGCAGTGTACATAAGCAATGATATCATCTTTCTTGCACAGTCTAATGTCACATTGTCAGCCGACAATCAATCCATACCCACTATCACATCAATTCCAACCATAGGCTAACAAATCAAGTCTATAGTAGTTGACCTATTTTCAAACTTTGGATCCACTCCCAACAAGCATGATTGACTTTTATAGAAACTCCTACCGACATAGATACATTTATCATATAGGGCAAGGTATGAGCAAACAATTTTAATCTCAACATACAATCATTAGATATGCAAGAATGAGTAGCAGCCAAGTCAAACAATTAATCAATATCATAACCATGTAAAGAGATCTTATCTCTAATCAGATTTGAAGACATACTAACCTCCTCCTAGGACAACGCAAGTAGCCTCTCAAGGATAGTAGATCTCTGATCTATGGTACCCACTCTACTCTCTTCACAATATTTGGCTATATGCCCCATCTTGTCATACTTGAAGCAAGTCCAACACTTACCCATATGATATCTTCCACATTTGATGCACTGTGGGGTCTTGATGCTGCTAAGAGTAGGGACAAGCACAGTGGAAGCTTGCTGAGACAGCTGTAAAGCTCCAACATTATTCTTAAATTCACTGCTCCTTGAAATGAACCTTAGGATTGAGATTCCTTCTGAAATGTATTCTAGCCAAAGCTTCCAAAACTAAAAGAGCTAAAATCAAATATATTGCTCACCCCACTAGTAGGGCCAAGAGACTGTGAAAACCTACCTTGGCTATCCCTTCTCTTCTCTATCTTTGCCTCTCTACTCTTTCTCGTCGTTGTTCTCAACTTGTTGCACATTTCACCATACGAGGTAATCTCAAATAATGCTAACTCTTGCCAATATTCTGACCTCATCTTCTCAAATAATCTCTCTACTTTTCACTTCAAATCATAATTCCCATGAGATAAGTGGAGTACTTGAATAGTTGGTTGAACTTCGATATGAAAACCTATTTGTCTAAGTATTTTTAATTGAACTCATAAAACTCAACCTCCTCAGCTCTGAAGGCTACCGAAAAGTAGGAATTGAAGAACTGTAACTTGAACTCTTCGTAAGTCCATTTGACTCTACCTGTCAATCTCACTGACTTCCACCAATATTTGACCTCCTTCACAAATAACACTAAAGCCCAAGTCACCTGCTCCTCCGATCAAGGTACTACCTCAAAAATGGTCTCAATCCATTCAATCCACTTTTCGACTTCTTCTTTCATTGTCCTGTCAAAAGTAGGCAGAAGGAATCATGAAAAGCTCTTCCAAGCTCGGTCCATAGAGTTCTGAGAACTACTACCACCATAGCAAATTACTTAAATGTACTTTCTTCATATGCTTTATCTTCCTCATCATACATGTCCTCTTTATTTTCAATAGTTCTATTATTGCCTCTTGCCCCTTCATTTTTTGGTGCACCTTGTCCCCTCATGGTGCTGCGAATTTCTCTCATCATATCCATTATTTCCCTTAGTAAAGCTCATTATCTTACAGCTCATTCCTCAATTGTTCAAAGTTTTAACCCATAAAAATATGATTTTCTGACGATAGCTCATTTATCTCAAGCACCCCATTTATGTTGGACGAGTTACCACCAATAGCAGTTCTAATTAATTGTCTTCTTGCCATCCTCTCTCCCCTCTTAAAGATGAAAGTAACCACAAGAAGAGTGAGTAGACAATTAGACGACTATATAAAAAAAAGATAAGTGTAACGAATACATATATATTGTGTGCGCGCGCGCTAGTTACTACACGTGAATGCAACACACCATACAATCAAACACATCAATCACGATATACCAATCTCGCAACATGTGAAACTAATATCATATTGTAATGTTCTCTCTAACATTACCAAACACACAAGACAAGACTGTTATGATTACTAGAATTAATTAAATTTTTTGTATAAAATTATCATAACACAAGGGTTTAAAAAATTAGTTTAAAAAGAATGGAATCCCAAAAAACCTTTTTAAAAAGCTATTTGAACTCAAATTATAATTTAAAACAAATAACACAAAATAGCGAAAGCAAAGAAAGAAAGTTCAACCTTTAAATACCTCAAAAGAGTACTAAAAATTCTTCAAAAATTCATCATCCACCACAGCGCAGGCCTTACCCACCACGGTGGATGGCACAGAAAGCCTAAGACTCTCGTTGTGTAGTGCACTGCAATGCAGCCTTGTTTGTTGTCATAACAATACTCTAAGACCAATTCCAGAGCACATTGTTTCATAATCTGATGTTTGATTTGAGTAATTCAAGCATCTACACATAGCTTTTGGAGCCACCTAGCTATTAGCATCAATCTCACACCCAAACACTTAACCTTTTCAAAGTTGGACATCGAAACCTAAATTGATACGTTTTCCTTTCAAAACAAGGGTGTCCAAACCCATAAAACTAGTGCCAATAATCTTTGAACCACTTGAACTAACTTAAATGAGCCACAAACAACCTGATTGCATAATTAAATCACCACAATAAGATTCTATACTAGATTTAGCCATCAAAACCCCCAAATTCAACATAATTCCAAGGGATACAACAATTCACAATAATCACTCCCCTGGCCATTCAAACACATAATCAATATAAAAATAATACTTGCACTAGTATCTCAACTTCTCACAACTAATACATTACAATTACAATATTTCAGGTCGAGATACCCACAATTTACAATAATAATCATACAAGTGACCACTAAAATGACATATGATCTTAAGTTGGCATAATCATTATAAATTCATTACAAACCAAAAGGTAGAGTGAGAGGAGTATACAAATTCAAATCCCTCAATTCTCCGTAGCACCTTCTTTCCACTTGCTCCTATTCGAATCTTCACCTGTAAGAATAGTTAGTGAGTATATGAATTGGCATTTAAAACATATATGATAAGTACATACACATACATACATAGCTATGCATAGAGATGCATAATCAACACACTGCTTTATATTCCCCTTATTTCTTCTAACTGAACTTGTGGACTGACAATTAGATAAAACCTAATCCATGTGACTAGATTGGCTCAAGGTCACCAATCATAGGAGGCAATCCTGGCCAAGGACACCTTCACCTATTACAGACCACAGATTTTCCTTTCCACGAATACCCACAGTGTCATATGCCCAACCCATCTTAAATAGTATTGGGACTTCCAAACAAATATAAAACTATGTACCAGGGCCTCCACAATGCCAGTATACCATATAAATTTTTAAAGTTCCTAACACCACACTATAGTGAACTCACACCCTCTCACAATGATCATGCCAAACACATGCTCATCAACTTCAAACATAACTATAAACATATAGTTTACGCTATAATAATTATTTCCACTATAAATCATAAAATTTTACAAATATGTATACATAAACATAGGATTTAGCTTTCACAACCATAATGTGCAAAACATAGTTATCTATTCCACTTCACATAAGCTTTATAAATCATAATCATTATTCATATTGTTACTATATTAATCCAAAACAATTATATTAACTTTCACAATTACTGGAATCCTCCAAACAAGCAAATAAAAAATTTAAATAATTTAATTACCTCAACCCTTTTGTCACTAAAAAAGTTATCGTAGTGAATCAATAGTCCTACTTGTGTCCACTAGCTAACAACGCCATATCAATATTTAATCTACAAGATTAAACATTTAATCATCAATTCTCACTCAAATAACCCCCTTAAACCACTAAATTTTGAATATCCTCTATATCCAAAATTTCATTTTTAACACCATTAACACTTCCATTGCATTCCATTAACTCCATTTAACATCCAAACACACTAATAACACTAACCCTCTTCCCACATTGCTCTTAAACTCCCAAATTTCACTTAGGGTTTGTCTAAACCCAAGCCAAAAATTTCAAATCACTACAAACCCCACATAATTAGGTTTAGAAGCTTGATTTAATTTTTCAAAACCTTAACTAAAGCAATGGGTTCAATTACAACCCAAGAAAAACCAAAATCAAGTCCCACATTGCCCCAAACATTTAGAAATTTCACATAAAGGAAAAGGAAGAGATATAGGAAGCTTACTCAAGGATGAATCTTGCCCAAAATGCTTTCAAATATCTCCCAATGTCAAGCCCTAGCACCCAGAGTTCTTCCTCCATCGCTCCTCTCTTTTTTCTTTCTTTTGCCTTCTAAAATCAAACGTATTTTTGCGTTAGATTTAATTCAAAAAATGGCTATGCACCACGACACATAGCACGGCAAATGCCATATGCCCAAATGGCCAACCGCTCGAGCTCGAATGACCCGTACACCATCATCGCACATTTCTGAAGCTATCTAAAGGTTCAAAAACCTTGCTAGTATTCCAAAAACATCATTAGTGCATAAATAACTTTTGACCAAATTACCCTCCAACCACTTGAAATTTAAAAATTTAAAATTTCGGATGTTAGACATAACATATGGGCAACTAGCTTTTAAAAAAAAAAACAAGATAAATGGTATTCAGGCTTAGCCCAAATTTTTTTAGGCTTATTCGGGTTACCCGAATAGGCCTGAAGTATCACTTGTTTTCCAAAATGTTAGGCCCAACCTAAACTTTTTTCAGGCTTATTCGAGTTAACCCTTGGGCTGGGCTTGAATTATCAGCTCTAGGCCTTAGTCAATTGCTAAATGGCAATTAGTGAGGAATTCTGTCTCACTAATTTCATTGCAAAAAACAAGCTTACTAAATCTAATAAGGGACTGTATTAGCAAGGGATGTTGTCTCTAGCTAAATTTAGCAATGACCATAATTCATTCTAATCCCTCGCTAAAGACTTGAAAATATTATCTACTTTAGCTAGGGATTAGCAAGGACATGCATTCCTTGCAATATTAGTGAGGGACATTGTCCTCACTAAAATAAACAATCTTTTAACTACGATTTGTGAGGGATATGTCTGTCACAAATTTCAGGGAGGAATTAAATTCTTGCTAAATTCCTCACTAAAACTTTAATTTTTTTTTTTAAATCCCTAGCTAATACCTTGTTAAATTAATTTATTAGATCTTTTGTCAATTTGCAAATTTTGATATTTGGATTCCTATATAGCCACAACTAATCTTCCATTCAAATTTCTAACAAAAATCTATAATCACATTAACATAACAAAAGTTTAATACTGCATCAATTATGATTATAAAGTTCAAATCATTTCATGCATAGAATTGAACAAAATATAAAAGAGTACATGTATAGAAAGTTCAAGGCACTTCATACAAAAGTTATTTTAGAAAATCATGACTAGAATCTTGTTGTGTAGAGAAATTTGAGCTATTAATATTTTATAGTGGAGTTGAGACCCTTTAACCCAAAATTCGAATAGCCTAGAATATGTCTTGTTCTAATAGCTTCAAAGGCATGTCAAATCATCTTTGTTTCATTTATGATATGATCTCTGCAACAAGTAGTTTAAAGACATTGTCAACAATTAAATTAATGACACATATAAATAGCTTTCAAAAATAAAAATCGATGGTTTTTAGTGATTCCACCCACCTTAGTGATTCCAAAAATTAACAAACTATGCATGGAAAGTGACCACTTGATGCCATAACAGTATAAAAGGCCTATTTAATTGTCCTAAATAAAAGAAACTTCTTGACTAATTAAATGCAAACATAGTTTCTTTTATTTAGGACAAAGTTATACATATTAGAGGAAAATGCGCCTGCTGATATGCATGTGCAGCAAGAAGTGATCTGATGTATATTTGTTTCACATTTAGCCCGTCGTGAAGGATGACGTGATTAATAATTAGCACGCTGGACACAAAAAAGATGTCTTTAGTTGTAACTTGTGATTATCATAAGAGCTTGTGAACTTAGCTTTGTAATTTCTGTTTTGTTTCCCCTCTTTTGGTTTTTTTTTTTTTTAAAGAACATGGCAGAAAGAACATTACCAGGGTACATATTCATAATAATTTAAAGAGGGGAAAAAAAAGAAAGCCTCTTAAATAGATATAGTCAGTTATGAAAAAAGGAACTTTCTGCGTACTTTTTTCTGCCAACAAAGCAAAGATCTTTCAATATCATTAAAACCAAGAAAAGACGCCTACATAAACACTATCCAGAAATAAAGCCTAGTAACCAAACAGAAATATAAAAAAAAAAAAAAAAGCTATCCTCCATCTAAACTATAGCTCGAAAGATCAGTAGCAAGCAGATTTTGAAGCATAAGTAAACATAAAATAAATGCAAGACTTCCTAGGTAAACTAAATCAAAAGAATAAGTAAATGTAAAATTCAAAACAAACAACTCACCACACTATTGGCATCCCTTCCTCCACAGAGTAGAAGCCCATCAGAGCGTGCATTAGCAATTGCATACCTACTCAAAAAAATAAATGGAAACATGAAATTTAATCCCACATCTCAAATAAATTTCCAGCACTATATTATAGCCAACGAAAATCATTACAAGAGATAGTTTCAGTAATTATAGCCAGCAAAAGCACTACAAGTCTCAGCGTTTAGACAAAAATTTAGAACACGGAAATATCATGTACATGCAGTTTCCTGCCTCAACACAAATATAACCAGCAACTAGCAAGCATTATATTATATAGCTAGCCCTCAATAATGGAACAAAAACAACAAAAATTATGGATCTTGACATCATCACATATAAATAGGAACCTTCAAGAGCATACTCTTAAGGATCAAGTTCACCTTTAAGGATAGCAAAATCATTAGGATTCCGTGACTTATCATTCAATTTGTCTCTTCTGTCTATACAAAGGCCAACACAACTTTGAGCCTCAGAAATGCAAGCTGTTAGAAGCCAAGAAGGCAAGTCAAAAGAGGCAGCATCAACATATAAGCTTTCCTGCATAAAGATAGAAAGTCAACAAGAGATTAATCACAAGAAAATTCGAATCACATTAGCAAAATGTAAATAAAAAATGCAGAACACAGAACTAAAGAGGACTGTAAGAATATGTGATAAATATTTAGTTAGTTGCTTAAATTGTAAATTAGTTATTATCTTCAGAGTTAGTTATTCAAATAAGTTATTATATTTAGTTATTATCTCGCCAAATTAGTTATTTATTATTTAATAAGGATACGACATACACACATTCAAAGACTTCTTTTATCTATTTTCTCTTGAATTTTAAGAGAACAAAACAACATAAGTAGTAGAAACATTTCAAAGTTCTATCTATGGAGAAAATCAAACCCCCAATCACAACTTTGTAACATATATTCTTACAAGGTTATGAGCTTTATCAAATATGAGTATGCTATAATCCCAAGAAATATTAAGAGATTTTCTATACCCACCATCAATAAGATAGTTGTATGGTGCAAACACTATTTTAGCAACCTTGTGAAGTTCTTTTGATAAGTAGCAGAGACACCTGAGGTAAAGACAAGCCATGTGAAACATATGAGAGTCCAAGCGCTTGAAAATTTCAGTTGGTTGAAAGAAAAACAAAAGGCAAAGTGGCATTAAACAATCAAATTCAAATGTTGTGATTTCATACGAAAAAAATTAAGCACAACAGCAGGAACCTATGGCCCGAATCTTTACAATGTTCACCATCCTCAATATCTATAGGTTCTTCTCCAAGATGGGGGTTTCTCTCTGAATATTCTAGAACAAGATTAAAATTACAATCTCAGGTTAGTCTAAATCTAAATGTTGATATGCTAAAGCATACTAAAATGCACAAACACAGACACAATATTATGATCAAAATCATATCCTAAAAATTTTGAAACACCAACTCAAAATAGCTACAGTATGTAAAATATATGCAAGCTTAGAAGACGTGAGATGAGTTTATTAGGTAAAGGGTATGGCACTGAGAAAGTACACAGGCAAAAGGAGAGGATTATACTTCAACCCAGATATGTCAAGATTCAAGAACCGATACAGTTAGCAAACTAAGCTCTAGTTTTTGGTAGTAAAGATGAATGAAACATCATATAGTGACTATTTACAAATAGCAAAAGCATCATATAGATCACAATGGAAAGCCAACTAACCTTGAGCAGAAGCTTCCCTGACCCAAATACAAAACCATTGTGCAAACCGAATCGCGAAGGCTTGAGACTAAAGTAATAGACAGTAAAAAAGATAGATTAAGAGAAGAAGAATCAAGGGAGAGAGGGAGAGAATCAGAAAAACATGTGACTAGGGTTTGATGAGAGAGGCGGGAAATGGAGAAGGGAAAGAGTGAGAGAGATTACAAGAAAGCATGCCGATTAGGGGTTTTGTGTTGAGAATGCCGTCATGAGAAACCAATGAGAAGGCCATTGCAGGAGAAGTAACCGAGGGGATCGTCGTCGCAAGAGGAGGAATCAAGGAGAACAGCATCGCCGAAGGAGGAATTGTGCCCAAGAGCGGCGTGAACCCAAGAGACAGCGAGAAAGTAAAAGAGGAACAGTGTGTGTGTGTTTGGGTTCAAAGGAGTGGAAGGGTTGGACGGGGGATTTCAATCAACCTTTATCTAGGTTCGGAGGGAGGGAAAGGGGAACCAATAATAATTTAATAATTTTATTCTTATCATTTTTAAGTTAATTTTTATTTCTTATTTTAATTTATTATTAAATATAGTTATATTATATTTTAGTAATTTTATTGTTTTAATATATTAACTTATATCAATAACATTTTTTGAAGAATAAATACATTAATATTATATTTTATAGGTGTATATAATAAAGAAATATTAAAAGACAATAAAAATTATATATTAATTTTTGTAAAGTGATAAAATTTTAATTATAAGAAAGAGGGGAAAAAATAATATATAATTTTTTAACATCAAACATAGTTTAAAAATTTTAAAATAATAAATAAATAATTTAATTATAATTTTTTCTCTCCTCTCCCCTTCAAAAAATCCTCAAATTGGAGGAAAGGGCTAAAACTCCTCTCCCTTTCCTTTCAATTTTATATTTAAATAAGGTGATTCTCTCCTCTTCTTTTATGAAACACCAACCATAAGGGAAAGGAAGCAACTCCTCTCACCACTCTTCCTTTCTCTTTCAAAGACCTCCAACCAAACACACTCTTAACACTAAGCAATGAGAGTTAACCAATGTTTGGGAGGGATTTTTCAAAATGAATGAATTTTCAAGTAGGAAAAAAAGGGGGAATGTAGCATAAATATTGGCGCCTAACTCAAATTTTAGGCTCAAGTAAAAAAAAAAAACAACTCAAATTTTAGGTTTAGATAGTCATAAAATCATCTTGCTAATTTTCTTGCTAATATAATTACTTTATTTCAAAAAGGTATAAAAAAAATATATTGCTATTTTCATCACTAAATATATATTTTTAGGTGGGTATAAGTATTTATCACTAATTTCCTTGCTAATTATATCTTATTTAGAGAGGTAGTCACTTTGTTAAAAAATATATAATATTTTTTTTAGAGCTAGATATTTAAAAATATAAGATATTTTTAATCTTTTAAGATGTAATCATTGCCTTTTTTAAAAAGTATCCATATTGAATAAATCATTTTATATTTAGTAAAGGGTAAAACACCTTATTAAATAATGATAAATGTAAAAAAATAGAATTAATTTGAAGATAAGTAACTGCTTTATTGGAGGGTGAGGTTTGATTAAAAACACCTTTTATTTTTTTAATGAAGGGAGTATAAAAAATGTTTCACTACTTTTCTTGCTAATTACATATTTTTAGAGAGTTTTAAAAATGCTTTAATAATTATCTTATTTTAGTAAGAAATACAAAATCCCACACTAAACCCTCGCTAATCTCTAATTTTAGAGATGTAAAAAATGCCTTAACAATTTTTTAGCTAATTATTTTATTTTATAGAGGAATACAAAATCTCTTATTAAATCTCTCGCTAATCTCTCATTTTATTATACCTCATTATTTTTCTCGCTAATTATATTTTTTATAAAAGAATTAATAATCCTTCACTAATTTTCAATCAACTTACAAAATCAATATTTTTTACTCATTTATTCACTAATTTAATATTTTAGAGAAAAATGAATAATCCTTGACTAAATTTTCTAGCTATTTTGCACTTTTCTTATGACCAAGGACTTACTAAAATTTCTCTAGCAGGGTGTGATAGAGTCTACCCTTAAAAATAAGCTTTCTTGACTCAATTTGAATTAGTTTGGCCTTGTGAATTAGTGAACGAGGATACCGAATACTATACGTAAAAAAAAAGGGGGGGCTTGCTAAAATTCTCGCATGATGACGCTCTGGGTATAGGAAAGACCAATAGTTTAGGCTTTGTTGAGTTTCGTCCCAGTCATTACCCTCTTTCCTCGGGAGGGGAAGACGCTCCGCCTTAATATACTTAATAATGGTCATGAAATTAATTTGCCGAAATTTAAGTTGGGAGTGTAGAAGGATTTCACTTTGCTCACTGACAAATATATTTGGTTTGTACAATGCGTAGTTGCTTCGAGGGACAGACCCAGGGCTGCAAGTGAAGGGGGCCAATTTTATAGGGGTAAATATTTACTTGATTTTTTTTATTTTAAATATTTATTATCAATGTATTTTTAAACCATTTTTAAAAATGATGGAAATTTTTATCCTTCAAGTTAATTTTAATTATCAATTTAGTTTTTGAAATTTTAACTCTATCAATCAAGTCCTTTATAACTATACAAAATTAGTCCTTATGTTTTTAAAGAGGAATAACAAAATAAGGATTAATTGTGTATAATCATGAAATTTCAAGCACTTCATTGATGAAATTTAAATTTCACGAACCAAATTAATATACCAAGACAAACATGGAGGAACAAGGGGCTTTTACATATATAGCATATGTTATAGGATCAAATTAAACAAACAATCTAACATTTATTATATTTTGCATTATAGTTAATTTATTACATTTGTTAATGCTATACTATTATATATCAATGATAAACTTTTTATATATCAAATTATCAATGTTAAACCCCTTATATATCAAAGTGAACTGGCCACATTCTTAAATTTTCAAAAAATTAGTACATATTTTTTTGATATAAGATTATTTTGGGCCAGTTTATCTGAGAAACAAATGTTTCATTATACCATAATTTTATAATTGGAGAAAGCTATTTAAGATTAAAAATAATCAAGAAAACATAATATATTCATACTTTTATTTATGATTACATATAAGTAGATAAATATAGGTAAATATAGGTAATCAACGCCCCTTAAAAACTCATTATTCCTAAATCATAAAGAGGTGAAATGTGTAAGTAGTGAAAAAGGAAAAAAATAGGAAAGGAATGCATAATTAATAAAGACAACGAACACTCACAAATAAAAAAAAAATGGGAGCACCGCATGCTCATCACTCAATTGAGTGATCTAGGCCCTTTATTTCAACTCAAATCATCTCTGACATTGATTTTAAATTAATCTTTAAATATTTTAAATATTATATTTGTTAAAATAAAAATTTTAAAATTTTTAATATTAAATCTAAACTATTTTCTTCAGTGCTCATTAGATGATAAGTACTATGATAAGCATCACCTTTGTTAGAATCTAAACAGTCCAAATTTAAGTTTATATTTTTATTTTATATTTATCATATTGAAAATGCATAAAAATGTCAATTTTTAATAAATAAGTTCATAATCAATTTTATCAATGCAAATTTAATCTACATGGTCCAATTTAATATACATTTTTTATAACTTTTAGAAATTAACTATTCAAATGTATTCTGAACAGTAAAAACAGATGATAATTTAATTTAATATTAATTTTTTTATAATTTTTTAAATTGACTATCTAAATATACTTTGGATAGTTAAAATTTAACATTAATTTTTATAATTTAAAAAAATTATTTTAACAAATATAATATTTAAAATATTTAAACATTAACTTAAAATCAATGGTAAAGATGATTTTGAATTGAAATGAAAGGCCTAGATCACTCATGATGAGCAAATGTGCGGAATGTGAATCAAAAAAATGGGTGCTGCAATTTTTCTCTTTGATCTAATTCTTTCAAGTCTCACATTATTAAAAGGTCTGCCCATAGTTGCTTCCTTGTCAAACCAAGTCCAAAATACCATGAACATGAAAAGACATTCTCACCTCTCATGATGCTTAATTAGCAACGAGTAGAGGGGCTCTCCTTTAGGGTTTTCCAAGGGGAAGCCATCAACAAGTTCCAAAATAGTTAGATTTGTAATTGCTTGTTAAAGATATCCATAGAGTCAAGTATCAACTTGCTATCAACTAGAATATGATAATAGCTAGTTAGAGGAGACCAACCATTATCTTCATCAAGCCAAACGAGAAGGTAAAGATATCACTGAACGCTTAGGTTGATTAGTACTGGAGTTGTCTTAGCTTAACTAGGTCTTAAGTTCAAGTTTGGGAATGCAGCAGCGTGATAAACCCCTCTAGGAGGGTGTGGTAAAGCCTACCCCCAGAAATGAGCTTTCTCGGCACGGTTCATATTAATCTGACCCTGCGAGTTAGTGGACTGAGATATCGAATACTACTCAGTCAATAGTTGAGGGGTAAAAATGCCATTTAACCCTGACTAAAACATAGCATATTTCCCTCTCATGTTAAATACCTCAACATTGATTGTTAAAAATGGAGACTGGGACCTAAGTTTGATCGAAAATGCGACTTGTCATGCTAAATGGATTTGAGTTAAAGCACATTTTTGCTCCTAAACTATGCTCCAATGAGTACCAAGTGTCATAAACTATTTGTTGTGCTACAATTTTACCTCTAAATTAATTAAAACGTAACATATTTTCAAACCCACTTGGCATGATGGATGGCATTTTTTTGTCAAGCTTAAGTCTCATTCAGCATTTTTAACTATCAACATTGGGACATTTAATGTCAAGAGAAAATATGCTATGTTTTAATTACTTTAGAAGCAAAATTGCTACGACAAATATTTTTAGACATTAAGTACTCCTCAGAGAATAGTTCATAGACAAAATTGCACCTTAAGATTTTAAAAAAACATTATATTAACTACACATGTCCTGCTACTGATGTGCCAGAAGCGAATGTTAATTTAAGTTTTTGGGTTCCATGTGTGTCTATACATGGCATCCAAGTAAATGCTTGGTTGAAAATTTAAAAATTCCTCTCTCAAATCATGGTTAGAAATTAAATTAAAAAATTTCTCTCTATATACACTTGGCAACCTGACTCAAGGTTTTTAAAAAATTACTGCACGTGTACACTTGACAAGAGCTTGCCCTCAACCTGACTTACAATTGTTGCAAGAGAGGGCAAGTGCTTGTCTACATGTGAGTTAGGTTTTAGAATTAAGTTGATGTAGAGAAGGCAAGATGTCGAGATTGAAAGAGGGAGAGCAATTTAAAAAAAAATGGAGTGTGGGCTTCCGATTGTATACATTAAAGAATTTTTTTAATTTAATTTCTGGCTATCATCTTAGATAGGAATTTTTTAAAAAAAAATTTCTAGCTAGTGGATGCTATGTGTACACATGAGTAGGACCCACTAACTTAAATTAATGTCTATCTATGGTGCATGAAAAGCAAGACATGGTTATGTTTTTAACGTTTAAGGGATAAAATGATCTAAAATCAAGTTCAGAACACTAGATGTACCTAAATGATCATACTTTGAGAATAAAGGTGACCTTATTAATTTCTAACCAAGCATCCATTTGGATGCCACATATACATTTTTGGTAAAAAAAAATTGGTTGACAAGTGTGTTAATAGTAGAGTAGAAACAAATGTATATTTAAATGTTCAAGGGCTGTTTTGACACAAAAAATAGTTCAGGACACTCACAAAGATCTTAAATGAATAGTTTGAGGGTAAAATTAACCCTTAATCCTATATAATATTCATCCCTTATTGAAAAATCTGCAATTATACATGAACTCAGTGCAATAAATCTAGAGACTAGTACAAAATTTTCATTGAAAATTTTCAAATATAGGTTTAAAAAGCTATGTATATCTGACTATACATCTGCTCGAATCTTGTGAGTTGTAGAAAGTATTCTTCTTAAATGTTGCGTCACTACAAAGAAAAAAGCATTTCATAGCAATTTTTAAGCTACTATTATAGAGCCTTTAACCTTTACCAACAATGTTCGCGGCGATTTTTCAAAATTCCTATTATACTTACTATAAAGGGTGATATAACCACAAAAATCAAACTACTACAACATCTATGACAGTTTCTGAACTTCTACAACCAAAATGCTACAAACAATGACCCAAAATTTGTAAAATGAATTGGAAATATTTTAGTAGAAGAGCTTTAGCGATTTTAAAAACCGCTACTAAATTTAAAAAAATGAATCTTGTGCCAACATTAGTAGTAGTTGACAAATCGCTACAATGTCTAAAAATTTTAATAGTATCGTTTGTAGCTTACCTCAATTAGATGTTTGGAAGCATCAAGACCTCGGATTTTCAACTTCAATACCTCAAAATGTTGCCACCCTTCACTATCTCTTGTTCCCCCATAAAAACCTAACCTTTTGGTCTACTCTTTGCTACTTAAACAAGTTATTGCATGCATGTTTGACGCCAGTCATGCACATTGAAACAATGTCTAGTGGTAAACATGCCCACATGTTTGATTAGTCAACTTTGCCTTATGTCTGATGCTAGATATACATTGCACTAATTGTGTCCGATGACGAACATTAGTTAATAGAGGCAATAGTGGTCCTCTTTGTCTTTGTTTGCAGCCAAGTGCTCCCCTCTTCTCCCTCGTCCACAACCAAACGTGCTTAGGTGGCCTCATTCTTTCCCCGCTTAATGCTATCCCAATAGAAAATGCAATCAAACCCTTTTAATTCATAATTATTCATATATTAAAAGTTCAGGATGTTACATTGACAACATTAAAAGTTTCTATGTTAATGAAATTTTAAGGGGTGTTGTCTGCTAGATTTATTCTTATAGTGTATATTATATGATCTTGGTCTTAGTTAACAGGGTGGCTTCATTAAGTGCATGGACTAAAGGGATATTGCAATAAGCTTTTGATTTAAGGGCTATTCAAGGGATATTGCACATTTATATTTGGTATGCTTTATGTCCTCCATTTCAATTGAACCATTGTATGGAAGATGCTAGTTATTGCCCTCTTTAAAATCGACTCCTACAACATATCACTGGAAGTTGATTGTTGTATCATTTTTTCCTCAATCTAATGCACACTTTGGTTTGGTATTTTGTTTAAGTGGCGCTAGTTGTAATATTTAGTGTAGTGGAGGAACCAACTTCAAGCCAATTTTCTACAAATTAATTATTATGTATAGTTAATAGAATTTTTAAATATTTATTATCACCAAGAATAATAGATAAATCAAAAAATATTAGATGATAAATTATGTATAATTACATATAATGTTAAAAAACTTTAAAAACATAAAAAGTGGAATCTCATATGGTATATTGGTTTCAAGAAAAAATTATCAAAAATATATAGAAAAAAATCTACGAAGGGATGAATGAGGCCTTCCCACCTACAATGTCTGTCTGTCACTTATTCAATATTCTTATGTACTGCCATTTGAACTTTCTTGTTGGTGTTTCTAGAGCTGAAAATAAGGGTCGAGTCTATCCTGTTTAAATAAAAGTTTGGGCTTTAAAAATTAAATTTTTTTAAAGTAATCGAGCTTAAGGGCCTGGCCTTGATAAATCCTGTGAAAAAGAACTTGAGCTCGGATAGCCCTTCAAACCTTAATAAACCTGATTATCTTACATATATACACATACTTAGAACCAGAAATAAGGGCCGAGCCTAGAAGCCCTATTTAAATAAGGGTTCGAACTTTAAAAATTAATTTTTTAAAGTAAATGGACTTGAGGGCTTGGTCCTAATAAGTCTTGTAAAAAAGGAATTCGGGCTCGGGCGACCCTTCAAACCCTGTTATATTATTATTAATTTTTTTTAGTGGAACACGCGTTTGAAGTCAAGAGGGACCTGCTCGCCTAAAGTCCCGATCCTACACACATTATATTATTATTTATTTTAATTTATTCTAAAATTAATTTAATATAATTTAATAAATATTAATGTATAATATAAAATTTGTAATATGTTTGTGTATTTATAAAAATGAACTATTTTTTAACCAAAATTTGAATTTTCTTACTAGACTTCTAAATGTATGTTGTTTAATTTTTAAAAAATTATGAGAATTTTTATTTTTTAAAAAATCTTAAAATATTTTAATTAATTTATAGTACTTAATTTTACTTTAATTTTTTAAATTTTTTCAGAACATGACTTATGAGCCCTACCCTGAGCCCTTCTAATAAGGGTCGAGCCTTAAAAAAGAAGTGAAAAATAAGAAACTAAGTTTAAGGGTCGAGCTCACTTGTTTTTTCAGTTTTAAATGTCTCGTGTGTGTGGTGGTGTTTTGTATTATTTTTCTAGATATTATCATTTTTCACATGATGTATAATTGACTGCTTTACCAAAAAGTTAACCAATCACATAAAGTTTATAAGTTGATGCTTTCTTTAATTAATTCTTTTTTAAAAAAAAATAAATATCATCTAACTAGTACTGATATTTATCTTTCCTTATGGCAGAAATAATATTGTCCCATATAGTCAACTAATGGAATTAGTGGTACTCATCATGTGATGAACAATCTGTTTAGATTAAAAATTTGAATCTAGGCAATACAAATTCACAAGTTTTTATTTTATTTTTATTTAATATTCATTAAAGTAAAAATTATAAAATTTTTAATAAATCTAGTTTATTAGCCATATGAATAATATAGATTTAATTTAGATATTTTAATTTTTATTTTTAACAAAAAAATAATGAATATCCATTTAATAATAAAATTTTTATAATTTATATAAATTTATTTTCCAAATGTATGTGAAACAGTTTGAATTTAACATTCAATTTTTCACTTTAGTAATAATAATATTAAAAATAAAGATAATATTTAAGTTGACACTTTAAAAAAAAGTAGAAAAAAGTTACAAGTCAATAATTTTAAAACTAAACTGTCCAGAATAATTATGGATAGTTAATTTATAAAAATTTTAGAAACTTTTATCATAAGATTAAATTAATATTATCTAAATTGATATTAAAATAGATTTATTATTTTTTATAAAATTTACTTTAATAATTATAAAAAAAATAAAATAAAACTCTGGATGTTTTAGAGTGCTCATCGCATGATTAGCACCTAAATTGGACCCATCAACTAATTGATTAATCATTGCCTACATCTAAGCATTTTATAATGGGAGAATGATAGAGAAATTTAAAAGGATTAACTAACTTAAGTTAGATTTTAAGTGTTAAATTTTACGAATTTATAACCCAATATCTCAATTTTGTAATTTTATTATGATGAATTTATAACTTGTATTTCAAATTTTAATAAGAAAAATAAATTTTGTTATTCTTTAATTATGTTAAAATTTAAAAAATAAGTTGCAAATTTATTACAATGCAATTGCAAAATTAAGAGATAAACTTGTAAATTTTTAGAGTTTAGTACTTGAAACCTAACTTAAATTAATTAATCCTTTTAAGATCTCTTTATCATTCTTCCTTTTATAATTCTGATGAAGAATTAGATAGCATAGAAGGGTACTGTAACTGTCAAGTAACATGATAAGCATAAATCCCACTTTTTATTTTTATAACGAAATTTACTTCAATTTCTATTTATTAATTTATTCCATTGATATCGATTAATAGTATATATATATTATATTAAACCAATGCACAAATGAAGAGTACATTCTATTTTCTAATATAGACATGTAAAAATAAAAAACATAAAATTATACTTTCATTGATTGTAGTAAGAAAATATATATTTATGAAGGGATGATTTTCGAAATTTTAAATTAGAATAAAATATAAGACAACTTTTGATTTAGGAAAGAATTAAATCTATCCTCATTTCAAAACGAAAAATGATGTTCGGCTACTTTTAGAAAAATTTAAAGGAAGTTCTAATTTTTTAAGTAAAAAAAACTGGCTGAAGAATATTATGTGAGTCATGCACCATATATGTATTACTCCTTTCGTTTAAAAATATAAAATATTTTTAATAGAATCTCACCCCTCAATAAGGTAGTTAATTATTTTCAAACTAATTATATCTTTCATATTTATCCTTATTAAACACCTTATAATAAATATAAAGTCACTATTAATAGAGGTACTTTTTGAAAAAAAAAAAAAGCAATAGTTACATCTCAAAAGATTAAAAATACTTTATATTTTTTAACATTCAATTTCTTAAAAAATACATTACATTTTTAAACGGAGAGAGTATCATTTTTCATTCAGTTAGCATTATAATAGTTTTCATGATCATGGAATGATCAACATACTTTTTACATGATTAAAAGCTATAATTGTGATTCATCTTTAAACTATATTATCAAGTTAAAATGAGAAAATTATTTTTAGAAAATATATTTATTTTCTTTTGTTAGAGATATGGGGGGAAATTAAACTTATACAATAAAAATGCGCAACTACTCAACATAATAACAAACCAGCTAAGGTGGAGAACATTCTTCTTCCAAAACCAAAAGAATTTGGGTGATAAAGAACCATCCAAAGACAATGCCATCTGAGGACTAATTCTAAGTCATGAACATTAACCAACTTCTTTGTAATGCAAGCCACAGCCATAAATCCATTAAAAATGAAAAATCAAATGTTGAGAATGGGATATGTAACCACATGCTTTCAAACCAGAATTTTAATCTAGTGCCTTAGACTAACTCAACCATCTCATCAACCCTATATTTTTATATTGAAAATCCATTATTACAGTAACAATGATTTGAAACAAACAAGAAAAATAGAAAACACAAAAACGTAATTAGGAGAATGAGAATCAAGATTTTAGTGATAGTGAATATGATTTTGTTATATGAATAATACCGTTCAAAATACTTAAATTTGTCCCTAAAAATAATTGGATTTGGCCAATTCCAGAGCACCACTACGTACCAATTTGGTTGTTTAAAATAATTTTGAATTACGATATATTTTTTGCTCTTACAATACTTTTGCCAACACTTCAATTAATCAAACTTTTTATCATTGTTATTAATTAATTAATTGCATTAAGTTTGTAAGTTAATGCTTTTTTTTATTCCTTCAGTCATTCTTTTTTTTTAATGAATGTCAACTAATAACTAGCTAGTACCAATGTTTATGTTTCTTTATAACAGAAATAATATCATCCTTTATAGTCTACTGATCAATTGGCCATTGGCTATGTGATTTTTTGATTCAAGGAAAGGGGAGAGATTTTAATAAAGGGAAGGAGAGAGATTTTATTGTTGCTTTATCTGGTTTAGGAGAGGAGGGAAAGAAAAATAATAATATATAAATAACTTTACCCTTATATTATTTAAATTATTTTTTCTAATAAAATATAGTTATGAATATTTTTAACATGTAATTATAAATATATATAGAGTAATTTTCATTGTTAAATATACTATTAAAAATTTATCATTGCTAAACTTGATTAAAAAGATGAAGAGTGGCAATTAAGATAAGAAATATATTAGTCATTAGGTAACAAAATTATGCCCCTCCCCTCCCCGCCCTCTTAACCAAGCAAATCTTATGAGTCAGCTCTTTATATTTGTTATTTTTACGTTTCTAACTTATAAAATTATGTCAACTCACTTATAAATCTAAACTAGATGTAAACTCACATGTTAACTCTCTGAATTTATCGCTTTTACGTTTTTAATTTACAAAATTATATTAATTTATTCATAAATTCAAACTAAATGCAAACCCAATTAAATTTGCTAAGCTTGTTAATTTTTTACCAAGTTGAGCGAGTTAGATATATACTATGTGTAGAATTTGGTTTATATAAACAGTAGAACCCCCATTCAAAGAAAAATAAAAAGCAAAAAAGCAAAACCTAATATTAATAAAAAAAATAAAAATAAGAAATACCAAAAATAAGTTGCCTAATTTTAAAATTTATGTGTTGAGTATGATAATCTAACAATGTAGATGAATTTAATTTTAATTATTTATATTTAAAATATATTTAAATCAAATTATAGTTATATTTTATATTTTAATTTTTTTAATTATATACTTTTACTAGCTATTTATTAATAACGATAAATTCTTGTAAATTTATAATTAGAGTTTTTGATTCAATTTTACATTCACATTATAAGTGTAATTAAATTCATGAGTCTGACAACTTTGACTATATCTCAACATTTTATAGTTCTAAGGAAGAGTCAAATAGCATAGAATGTTCCAAGTAATATGAAACGCATGAATCCCACATTTTTATCTTTCATTTTTAAAATAATAGAGTTTACTATAACTTTAATTTTTTTTATTAATTTGTGCTATTGATATAAATAAATATATATTATTGCTTGAACTTCAAATGCAAACAAGCCAGTGCTAAGGTTGAGATTTGGATCCTTCTTGTCAGAATGGACCCACAATTAAACATGGATTAGTTTTTTTTTTTTTTTGAGAGCAACACCATTAAACATGGATAATGCACCTAGTTTCACCATGAATGTGGGTAAGATTAAGTGGAACACAGTGATGCGGCTCCAATTCACAATAGTAACCTCAGCGATAACCTCGATTGATGGATTTTATTTAAAAAATAATAATAAAATTTTTAAACTCTTAAATTTATTTCAATTATCAATTTAATTTTTTAAGTTTAATTTTAATCAATTTGATTTCATATTTTCTTAAATTATCATGTTCCTTTAAGTTTTAGAACACAAATTTACTCTCAAATTAATTTCATATATAAAGTATATTAATAATTTAAAGGTTAATGAGCAAAATAAACCCTATAATATTGCACGAAAAGCGTCTTGAATCCTAAATTCTTAAAATGTGTAAAATGAATTATATGCTTTCAAATTCATGGCAAAATAAATCCTACCCGTTAATTTTTTTAATGTCATTACTGTTCATTTGCTAATTAGTGCTACAGACCCTAAACTATTACATAAGTAGCGTCTTGGATTTTGAACTTTAAAATTTCGAGCAAATTATCTCCAACATTTATGTATAGAATATTAACTATTATGTAAACCAAATTAGTTTCAGCGTAACTTGCCACAGTGAAAGCGTCGTTGGCTGTGGCAAATGATCCATTAATTTTGTGAAATGATATTTTTTGTCCCATTTTTTACAATGTTTTCCAAACGATTGTTATCTCATACTTCTGTATATTCTATAATTCTAATTTATTTTGATTTTAAATAATGTTTATTTATGTAATAGTGAAAACTTAAGATCTTATTTGAAAAGAAGTTTAAGTATTAGAAAATTTTACAAACGATGGATGTGAAGACTTAAAACCCAAATTAACTAGTTAATTAAAATTCTCTGATATTTAAACTTATTTTTCAATGGGATCTCAAGTTTTAACCAAATAAATAAACATTATCCAAAATAAGAATAAATTAGAGTTACATAGTATGCAAAGTTATAAGATACCAATTGTTTGGAAAACATTACAAAAAAAAAAGGGGCAAAAAATGTTATTTCACAAAATCATGGATTGTTCGTCACGACCAAGGATGTGTTCATCTCGGTGGGCCACATTGAGACTAATTTAGTCTACATAATAGTTAATATTTTATATATAAATATTGGAGGTAATTTGCTTGAAATTTCAAAATTTATGGTGTAAGATGTTACTTGTGTAATAGTTTAGAGTCTATAGCAGTCTAAGGGTGTTCATAGGTTCAGTTTGGTTTGGTTTTGGCAAAAAACCAAATCGAACTGAACCATTCAGTTTACTCATAATTAAAACCTGATCGGTTTTTATGAAGCTCAGTTTGGTTCGATTTAATTTTCGGTTTAGTTCAGTTTGGTTAAGGTCTGGATCGGGTTTCAATGCACTTATTTAATTTTTTTTTTCATCTTCATAATAGTGCTATGTATTAAAATTAAATTTAATTCTTTTTGGCTCCTTTTTTTCATAAATAGAGGTATAAAAATATAATAAAATTTAAAATGATAATGATAATTAATCATAAAAATTGATATAAGTTTTTAAGATTAAAATTATTTAATATTATGCATTTCCATTCAAGTCCTTTGAAAATGTTTATCTATGTATCTATATTTTAATAAATAATGAAAACCTTATAATATAAAATTTAAAACAAAATGCTTCTTATAGATAAATTGATTACTAAGGCTTTCAAGTTGTAAATAATTAAATGATGGTCATAGCATCATTGTCATAATTGTTTAATATTATGCATTTCCATTCAAGTCCTTTAAAAATGTTTATCTATTACTATAAAAAATTCAAAACAAAATGCTTCTTGTAAATAAATGATTATATATTTAATAAATAGATAAGTAATATTTTTTAATCAAGTTTGCTCGGTTTGGTTCAGTTTTTTATACTCAAAATCGAACTTGAACCAAATCAATCAATTCTCATATCATAAAAACAGAAATAGGCTTAATTATTGTTCAGTTTTGATCGATTTTTTTTAGTTTGGGTTGGTTTAGATCGGTCCTTTCAATTTGGATCGATTTTGAACACTCTTATATGACATTAATTAACAAAATAAACAATAACAACATTAGAAAAATTAACGATAAAGGTTCATTTTACTGTCAATTTAAAAGTTTAAAATTTATTTTGTACATTTCAAGAGTTTAGGATCCAAGACTCTTTTCGCACAATATTTTAAGGTTCATTTTGCTTATTAACCCATGAGTTAACATATATGTGTAATTGACTAAGAATAGATTATCCTTCAAATCAATTAACTTTTTTTATTAATCTAGCCCTTACGGTATGCTTTGTTATTTTGTTTTTATTAAATCCTAAGTCTATATTTTTTTTTGACATAAATTATAATTATATTTTTTATTAATTTACATAGCAAGCATCAATATTATGTTATTGATGTTAGCATACTTTAACTATGTTATTTTTTGTTTAAATAATAAAAACTAAATTAATAATTAAAATAAATTTAAATGATGGAATTAATAAAAATTAAACTTTGGCAGCAAAGTTAATAAGACAAACTCGCAGATTTTTCATATCTATTTCTATCAAAATCAAACAAATTTATTATATTTTAATTTTTAAAATTTATTTTCAATATTAATATTGCCGAGCAAGTTTTTTTATTTTTTTAATTCTAAAATTGTTTTTAAATTACTATCACCAAACAAGTATTTTTTTTATTTGTTTTTAAAAACAGTTTTTTAAATTGTTTTATAAAACAACTTTTAAAAACAAAAAAAAATAATAACCAAACAAGCCTTAAATGTTTGGTTTTTTTTTTTTTTTGTTTTGTTTTGTTTTTTGTTTTTTTTTTTCTGTTTTGGCTGCCAAAAAGTTCTCATGCATTTTGATCGATCAGCCCCAATATACCACATTTCACGTAAGGAATTTGCTTCTTGCCTTCTTGGTTCGGCTAATTTGGAATCAAACTCTAGCAAGCAACAATTTATTTGTCTTCATACATATCGATTTTATATACTCCACCCTGAACTAAATCTGCCATGCGTTTTTCCCCCCTGTCGGTACCACATACCAATGGAATTATCCGGATTTCTCGGTGTTTGATCAACTGTGAAAGCACTGGAGATTGATAGAAAGCGCGAACAGAAGCTGTGTCCATGGCGGATCAGGAGGAGGTGCCGGAGGGGACGGTGGAGAACATACTGAGCCAAGAGAGTCTCAAGTGGGTTTTCGTCGGAGGAAAAGGAGGAGTTGGCAAGACAACTTGTAGCTCCATTCTTTCGATCCTTCTCGCCGGCGTTCGTGGCTCCGTTCTGATCATCTCCACCGACCCTGCTCACAATCTCAGTGATGCTTTTCAACAACGGTTCACGAAGACACCCACTTTGGTTAATGGGTTCACCAATCTTTATGCGTTGGTAAACCTCCAGTTCTTGATTATTTGTTTTCGCGCTGTATCCTAGCGATTTACCCTTTGAATAATAGGATTGCCTTTTATCAATAATTTTCCCTTTCTGATAAATCTGAGCATGCCCAAGCAATCGATTTCATAATTTATAGACATAAATGAAGAATGGGATGTTCTCTCTCTCTACCTCTAGCAAATAAGGGGATTTCTCTCTCACTCAACCTTTCTTTCATGCATCATTGGCATGTATATCCTGAGTTCATGCCAAATGTTTGTGTCGAGAAATAATTTTGGCAGAAGCTTTTTTGGTTTATACTTTCCCTCTACCTCTTGTCATAGTATGTTATCAAGGTCCTTATCATATTTACTGTAATTATGTTGCAAAGTATTTTTCTCATTCTTTATTATGATCCATACTTTATAGGAGGTGGATCCTACTGTTGAACAAGAGGAAACGAGTTCTGAGGGAATGGATACTTTGTTTTCAGAGCTAGCAGGTGCTATACCTGGAATTGACGAGGCAATGAGTTTTGCTGAGATGTTGAAGTAAGAAATATGTGTTGTCGTATTGATTTTGTCTTGACTTGAATTTCGATCAATAATGTCCACCTGAATTTGAAAGTTTTCTGTGCCATATTGTGTTTATAACAGTATAGGCCTGTCAGTTTCAAGGTGTATGAGAATGAGAGTCCCTTAAATGTCCGAGCTAAAACAGAGAGTTTTGACGCCTTCTATTTGTAGAACATTCATTGGTTAAGTAAATGATTAATAATGGTTTGATATAATTACCCAGAGGGTTAGGTCTGTAGAGTTATGATATCTTTGTTGAAACAATTTTGCATAGAATTCAAATTTAGAGTTGAATGTCTAGGTGCTTTGGATTACCATGTTTGGTGTGTCTTTTTGTATTGGAAATTACTGAATTCCTCTGTATGGTCCTTGCAAGACTCCTTGCGGTATATGCCCATTTAGGCATCCATGGTTGCTGACTTGGCAAATGATAAATACTTTGGCCATAATTATTGTTCTTTTGCTGCTCATTGCTTTATTTCTCGGATACTCATATCATCTCAATGATCTTTGGATATTGCTTCTGTGGTCAGAATGCTTTGAACCAAAAAAATCAATATGCATATCAGCTATTCAATGTCTAATTATACTGAACAAACTGCAATTGAATATGTTTGGTGTGGCAAGAGAAGGAATGATAATATAATGAATTGAGTGTGGTTCAGGCTTTGCTCTGGATAACATCAGTGTGTTCAGCATGCTTTGAACCCACAAAAAAAAAAAGAAGAAAGAAGAAGAAGAAGGAAAGAAGGGAAGAAAGAAAGAAAGAAAAAAGTCAATATGCGTGTCAACCATTCAATGTGTAATTATACTGAACAAACTGCAATTGAATACGTTTGGTATGACAAGACAAGGAATGATAATATAATGAATTGAGTGCGGTTGAGGCTTGGCTCTGGATAATATCAGTATGAATATATCATCCATTTACTCCAAATGGTGTCAAATACTGCTTTAGAAAGTCATATATCACAATTAGCTTTTCACCTTGGATGTAAAATTGTGTTGTATGAAAATTGTACTTTAAATGCCATACCAAACATGGGGTATAGGCTCGTATCTCAGGAATTAACCAAAAGTCCATGTGTCATACACCCTTAAGTAGTAATATTGAGCTTCTGATTGATACTTATTTACATGGTGCACTTCTCATTGCATATTTTGGAGCCATTCATACTTAATGATGGATCTAGCAGGGTCCAATGCAAGCTTAACTTCATATTTAGAAAGCATAAAGCTCAGTAATGAGAAAAATCTGCATAATTCTGAACATAGCTTCTCATTCAGGTCTTCAATGAAAGAAATCTGCATATTTGTCAATATAGTATGCGAGGTCTTTAATGTTTCTGGATTCTGTTTCCAACGTAACTTGTAATTTTATCCACTTCCTTTATCCATCATTGTGATTTGATTGATTATTTTCTTTTACAGATTGGTGCAAACAATGGATTATTCTGTTATAGTATTTGATACTGCACCCACAGGCCATACACTCAGACTTTTGCAGTTCCCAGCAGTTTTGGAAAAGGGTATTGCAAAAGTTTTGTCCTTGAAAAATAAATTTGGTGGTTTGATTAATCAGGTATGAACTTTAGATTAATAGTTGTCTTCTCTTGTATTATAATCTGTTGAAAAGTGAACCTCAAAACGAAAATCATTGTTTTAAACTAACTGTATCTTTGAGATGTAAATATGCTGAATAGTTAGCTAGTGTGTATGAACAAGTTCAGCATGTATTTATTTCCGTATTAGGTAGGTTACAATAATGTAATCAGTAGCATATTATTGTGTACTCCCTCTGGTCCTATATATGAGTCACTCTAAAAAAAAAAAAAAATTCATGGTTTTTATTATAAGTCACTTTGCAATTCAAGTTGGATCATTAGTTGCTTTTTTCTAATTTTACCCTTTCATAATTTTTGATTAGTAGAAATTAAAAGGTTATATGAGAGATAAATTGTTTTTTAAAAATGATGCATTTAATAAGGGTAAATTAGGAAATTTCTTTCTTTTTTAGACAACACCAATAATTTAACTATCTTCTCTTGGTTTTTGTGAGATAATTAGAAATAACTTATAAATAAGACCAGAAGAGTAATTATGAACAGTCAATGCCATGTCTTGTAATCTCATCCTATAAATGGTCTCATGTTTGTCAAAATTTACTATATGTTTCATTCAAGGTTTTTCTCTTCATTCTTCATATTTCTTAACCTTGATAGAAGAAGGATTACGGTGTGCTCTGTTCTGTGTTTCATGCCCAGTCTCTGCATACTATTCACATTATCTTTGCTATAATACATCAGCAATGATGTATTCTGAGTAACTTTATGAATTGCTTGTCCTTCTTGAGACTTCAAAGCTCTGGGCTGATGATGTTCACATGGCAACTTGGCATATTTATTACATACTAGGCTCAGATGGAAGATTCTTTCTGGTTGTTGTTGCAGATGACCCGCATGTTTGGTGTGGAGGATGACTTTGGTGATGATGCACTTCTTGTGAGGCTTGAAGGCATGAAGGAGGTGATTGAAACAAGTCAATAAGCAATTCAAGGATCCAGTAAGACTTCATTTTTGTCTTATTTTCTTTTGAAATGGTACTTGCTTGTTTATTGTTACTATATTTTCTTGTATATTCCAATTACTAGACTATGGTATTGATGAGTACAAATAATGATACAATTATAGAGGATTAGAGATTCTCCTCATTCAATAGAAAATAACCAAGAATCTTGAACTCAAAAGAGCTTTTTAATCCCTTTTATATCTATAATGAATCCAGCCCCAGAAAATATATATATATGTATGTATGTATGTACTCCCTCCGATCTAAAATATAAGCATTTTCTTCTAGCTAATTTTGGTACAACCTATAAGTAACTTAGTATTTGTAAAAGACAATTCCCATTTTAGCGTATTTATTGACTTAGATTCTTATATCTATGAATTTATAACCATCTTCTCACTCATTATAAATTGGAGCTAAGAGTAAAAGGGGAAAAACAATATGTACTTTCATGAAAATAAAAATTTTATTGGTATGCAAATTATTGTTAAAAGCTGCTTATATTTTGGATTGGAAGGAAGTATATCTATTCACTAAAACACACAAAAAAGGCCATAATAATTATCCTTTCCAAAGAAGATGTGCAGGAAGGAAGATACTTCTGATTAAAAGCTCTTATTTTCTGTTCTGACCCAAAATACATCATAATCCTGTGAAACCAGCAGATGTATCACTTGTGCTCCTTTCCCTGCTCAAACCAGTAGACCTAAGGCTAAGAACACCTGTAAATCAGATGGACAGTCCCAGATCTCAATAAAAATACCACACACCTTATTGCTGCAACCCCATCTTGCCACTTAACGGTGATGAAGATGATGACTATATGTCCCTGAGCAAAAACACATGACTTGAACATCCGTTAAAATAGTTGATAGGACCTCCAAGTCTTTAGCATATAATTTGCATTTACTCCACTAAATGTAGCATTCTAAACAAAAGTCTTTACCTTAGAAGAACCCTTGCTTTCCAGAAGAAATTGGTCAAAGAATGTTAACGTGCATTTGTATATTAATGAATGAAACTGACCTTGTAATCCTTCAAGAATTTGGGGGTCAGTTTTTGGAGGAGCAAGAATTGGCTAATTCACTGCAAGTAGCTTGTCTTATGTTTGATGCATCGCTGATGTTAAACCTGAATGTCATGAATATGTTACTTGCTTGACATACAAATTATTTGTATCACTCAATGCAAAACCTTAAGTTTCAACTGTCGATGGTTTGATATTATTGTCTTTAGCCTCCTGAGAAGATCAGAGGGCTTTAAAGGGATTAAGATGAGAAAAAAGCACTGCTCAACCGAAGTTTAGATTCAATCATTTGCTAAAATGAAATGGTCCTTTTTTATTCTTTCACTTGCTGAGATAACTTCATATAAAAATTAACTTTTGTATACTCAACAAGGAAAGAAAAAAAAAGTATTTTGAAGAAAACTTTGACTCAATTGATAGGGGTCTTTTGAAACAATCTGAACCCTTCATTTATATAAAAGGCATATTTGCCTTTGGTTAGTACTTCACCCCGTTGAGCTATTCTTGATTGTTTTCGTCATGTCTAGTTTTTGCTTTATTTTGTGTATATTCCTTGCACTTAGTGCTGCCAAACTTTTAAAATGTTTTATGCACTACTCATCAATTTTTTTGTCTTTGCATTCAATTGTTTGATCTGGTCAAGTTATTTTTGCTGACTCTCTGCTTTAGTTTTTGACCTTTAGCATTGTTTTCTGTTCTGTTGCACTTATTAAATAAAGTCAAGCTGGAAGTCTGTTATTTCAATTGTTTTATTATTTCAATTTCTACATGTAACAGTCCCCAGAGAAGATTTCCTTGTTTATTCCCTCATTCCTGTACAATCATTCCTTCTCTGGTC